>NC_053025.1:349561318-349721957 GCF_003073215.2 Triticum urartu
TATCCCCCGTCCCGGCCGTCTGCCGTCTAAAGTCTTCTTCCCTGCCGCCGACAGCCATCGCACCCGCAGCACCCTCAATGTATCAGCATAGGCCTACACGGCATCACAAGAGAGCTGGTACTCTTCCATATGTGCTTAAGTTATTGATCTCACCCGGAAAATAGATCGTAATTTGTTTACTGTACTTTTCTTGTCCGTACCAAACCGTAGTGGCTAGTTGAAAGCAAACATTGGTTGCGAAGTAGCTTTGTCTGGTTTGCACCTTCAGATCCGCCATGGCACGGGCACTATACTCATAAAGCTTATGGTTTCCCCCCTTCATATTCACTACCATCATCGTAGGTGCTTCGTGTCGTGCTAGCACTGCTCCTCAAGACCTCAACCCAAAGCTTACGTGTTGAAATACGAATCTGATATGATGCTAATATCACTAAAACAGAGAATGTTTAAGTCACCTAATGTTCCTATATTCATTTTGAAAAGCATGTGCGCCACCCACTGGTCTAGCTAGTTCCACTTTCCTGATTTTTCTCTTGATGCTTAGGGTTTTCCCCTTTTATATAACCTACTATGATCTGCGTAGGTGCTTTCTGTCGTACTAGCATTACTCCACCCTTGAAGCTAAACAACACCACACTCAGAATTCCAAAGCTTAGTTGTTCAAATATGATTGTGATATGATACTGATATTAGTTAACCGACACATTTAATTGGTTAGCTAAAGGTCCCACTTGAGTTTCCAAATGCATGTCGCGGCATATAGAGAGACAGCATAATTGCATTTCTTTGTCAGTTGTTGACCATACTTTCTTGTCCATACCAAATCTTAGTTGTTATTTCAAAGCAAACATCGGTTGCTAACTACCCTTTGTGCGGTTTGCAGCTTCAGATCTGCCATCCCACTACCACGGTCAACATTGTACTCATCATGCTTATGTTTTCCCCATTTTATGATGACCACAATCAGCCTACGTGGTTCATGTCGTAATAGCACTGCTCCACCCATCGAGCTAAACAAGCTTAGTTGTACAAATTGATATCTGATATTATTGCTGATATTAGTAAAACTGAGAGATGTTTATTTGGTTAGCTAAATGTTCCTACTTTAGTTTCAAAATGCATGTGAGCCACATATGGAGAGACCGGAAAGAATAGTATTTCTCTGTGCGCTCTGGTTCATCATGGGTAGACAACCGACATTGTATTAAAAGACTTGTAATATCTTCAATCTGTTTGCTCTTCTGCTCTTCTTTAAGATGATACTCTTCTCTTGCGGTCGACTAGTCAGGTCGAGTTGTTCTCCCTTAGTATATTTTGAATCTGTCAGGTCAGGTCTACTTGTTCTTCTTTACTATATGTTGAAGCTATCATCTGCGAAGTGTCATCACTTCTGGAGCTCTCATATTTTGAGTAGTAGGCCACATTATATTAATGCACACAACAAATTACAGCATGCATGGCATCTTTTAAAAGAATTGCAAAGATAGCACAAAGGGTTTTACAGGGAGGCAGTATTGGATTTGAATCACTTCTGCATTACAAAGAAAATCTCACTTGTTTTTATGTTTTCATGCATGTCAGATATTGAACATTATCAAAATGAATATGAGAATGGGCGCACGAGAGGAATATTGCGAAACGATCCACTGGCTATCAAACTTGGCATGGTGGAGGATGGCCTATCTTATTCACCCATCAAGGTGCTTGCTCTAACTTTGCAAAGTTGTATTGGTCGCACATATTTTGCATCTGACCTCTTGCATTACTTCTACTTTGTTACACCATCTGCTTAGTTTAAGCATCATATATGAGTATATGCCATACCTATCCATTTTCTATACCTATTCCATGTGTCGTCACACTATGTTTTTCCAGTCAGATGTTGTTCTTTCGTAATAGGTGTCCAAAAGGAAGAGGGTGAGTGCAGGTCGTCAAGGAGTACAAACTAGGTATTTGGAAAAGGTAGTGATACCTGTTAAATCAAATAGATCAGCAGCCACAGAAAACACAGGCCCAACTGTACCACACTTTACCCCTACTCCAGTGGCCAAACCCCTATTAGAACTGCTGGGAGCCCAGCGTCAGGTACTGTCTATGATATCAATTCAAAATTTGAACTCCTAAATTTCTGCTTGTGCCTTACCTTCTCTCTTGTATGAAAACTAATTTCAGATGAATCTCCTTGCTCAAAGGATCATACGATCTCAAAACAATAATGGGCTCTGCATTGCTCTTGTCAGTACCTCTCTCCCTTTTGCCTTGTGACACTGTACTTAATTAATTGCTATTTGATTATGTATCATCAATCTGCACCTGAGCTTCATTATCCTCTGTTTCTTCCAATATTATTTGATCTATATTTACTCTTTGTAAAATGTATAATAATGGCAACGCTTATAATGAATTTTCTTTGGGGAATTTATTGAATTATCCTCCCATCAACATGGAGAAGGGCTTTATCCAGCCCGTGTTAACATGTAATGTAAGTTCATCCTTCTCAAGCCTTCAAACTTTGTTCTAGTACAGATTAGGATAGGCATCATTTCCTCCACTGCTGTTTGCTTTGCTATTTACATCTGATTGCATGTTTGCAACAACTACTAGTTTCAAATTGTAGTTGTAAAAACATGTTCCTTATGCAGAACAGATCCATTTATTTGCTTATATAATTGTGAAACCTGTTACGTGTCTCCTTGTTTCTCTTTTAGACTCGTATCTCTTACGCTAGGCAGAACTTTAGGGAAGATAGTGAGCCAAACCATTTTGAGGACAGCGAGATGACCCCAAGGTCCTGTCTTGATGAAGACAGTGAGTTGAAGCTACTCACCAGCAGGTGTGAGACAACCTCTGTGCAGTCGCTGCCTCAATCAGTTCGACTTCTTCAGTCTCAACTTAAAGCGGAAAGGCTTGCTTCAGCTCAGCTCCGACTTGAAGTCAAAGATGCAATGAAGATGTCAGAGGACTGCCACGCGCACCATCATGCCTTAAATCTAGTGTTGATGCATCTATCATTGACACAACTGAGGTCTACTCAGCTTCTTCAGCTATTTGGGGGGGCGACCTGGCCAGGCCTAGTGCCTTCTGAAGTGCTCTCAGTTTTGTATATTCTTTTGTTGGCGCGTTTATTTGCACTGGTGGCAAACTTTGATGCCCAGTGGATGTAATATATGTGATAGCCGTGATAGCCTAGCGTAAGTTGCTTGCTTATTTATTTCCTTGTTGTCTTGTTTATTTGTTTGCTTCTAGTCATTGCAGTTCTTTTTCCGCAGTTTGCTAGTGGCTGCATTAACCTATTTTTTTTAAAACTAGGCCACAATAACCATGGGCTAATATTTACTGTAGTGACACTGGGCCTCCTATGGGCCATAGAAATAGTGGGCCTTCTACGGGCCGTAGAAACAATGAGCCTTCTATGGGCCGTAGAAACAATGGGCCTTCTACGGGCCGTATCATCAATGGGCCTTATACGGGCAGTATGATCGATGGCCAAACATGGGCCAATAACAGGCCGCATTATGGCCGTAAACGGGCTAGAGTTGGAATCGTCCGTTCATGGGCCGACCATAACGGGCCATCATTAGTAGGTCATATTTGATAATGATATGAAAATGGCCCAAAGTATTAACGGACCACAAATGGGCCGACTGTAACCACGGGCTGAATTTGGCCCACAAGCAGAAAATGACAGTAACGGGCCGTAAGTAAACGAATGCTGGAAATGAGCCCAAGAATAAATGGGCTCTGAGAAGGCCGAAAGATAACATGGGCTGGAAACGGCCCAACGGAATAACGGGCCGTTAATGGGTATAAAGTGATACACTGTTCATCACGGGCCAATTTCACCACGGGCCAGTTTCACCATGGGCCGTTAATGGGTGTAAAGTGATACACTGTTCATTACGGGCCAGTTTCACCACGGGCCATTAGTAGGCCAAGAGTTACATAGGGCCTCATATGGGCCGAAAGACGTCATGGGCCATACATGGGCCAGAAGTGAAAACGGGCTGGAATCATATTGGATGACCCAGATGACGCTACTAGGCCTAATTCAAATAGGGCGTAATGGGCCTTGGGTTAGCGGGCTGTAAATGGGCTATATTCAAACAGGCCATTAACAGTCTTTCCATGGGCCGGCCCGCCAGCTTTTGACCAAGTCAAATGGGCCGGCCTTTACACAGGAATGGGCCTCTGTTGGGCCATGCCACGTGTCGACGTATCATAGGCGCCCATCTGACCCACTGACGAGCTGACACGTGTTTTGTCCGGCCAATAAGAATTTTACACGTGGAAATTTCCCATTGGTCGGGGCTGTTAACGGGTTATCGGATCCAAAACCCGACCCGATAGCTTAACGGCGTTCCGTTACGGTGGATGCCACGTGTCGGTCACCCTTGACGAAAGCACTTCTGCGACGTGCGATTTATCATCATGGAAGTGGACACTTCTGTGATGATAATTTTGGTAATGTCATGGAACACTTCTACGACAGCACAGGTATGACTATCTTGATTCTGTCATAAATTTGTCATGGATGTACATGCATGACAAAAAAGCGACCTACTGCGACAAACACGTATCATCACGGAAGTGTATTTTTTTTGTAGTGCATCTCAGAAGAACACCGTACGTTGATGGGTACAGTGATGGAAAGAATTTCGTCCGCCTAAAGCGGATTGCATGAAGCCTTTATGAGTCTACTGACGGGCTTTGAGGTACGTGAAATGATATACTTTTTGATAGTATCATACATTTTTAGGTGTGCCCTATGTAGATAGTAGCCACTGAGACTCTGGTTGCCGTCGAGAACGGCGGTGAACAGAGGATCGTAGTCCCAGGTAATAACCAAACCTCCTTTATGTGCAGGTGGTGGAAGCTCTAGTGGCTTGCCGGACTAATGAGTTTGCCGAACTAAAGCGGCAACTGGATGCGGTAGATGCCGACATCGAGCTTGTTAACAAGCGGCTTGACGAGGCACAGGGTAAGTAATGTTTTCTGGTGAATGTCACATAGTAAGAGCAGCATGATGCCAGTATCTTTAATATGTTGTGACTGCAGATGGAGCTGCCACTGTGGAGACCCTTCGGGCGGAACTTGCCTGAGCCAAAGAACAAGCAAGGAGTAGTAATGCGGCTGCTTTGAAGGCGGCCGAAGAGTTAAGAGCCGAAAAGGCTGCACATTGCGAGAGCAAAGATAAAATGGCCAAGATGTCTGTAAAGTTAAGAGACACTGCCGACCGTTGTCAGTTCTTTGAAGAAGAGAACCAAGCGAAGGCGAGGGACCTCGAAAAGGCCACGATGGCGGCCAAAGACACCCACTCTGCCATGGGGGCAAAGAAGGAAGAGCTGCATGAAGCTGGTGATATTGTGGCTGGGAAGCCCTTTTTGCTGCGGAGGAAGTTTGGAGATCCACAGTATGCCCCTCTGGATCGGCTGTGGAGTTCGGCAGACGCATATCTGGATTTGACGGCGAGTGCTGTCAATGCGGCCGAATACTTCCGAGATCAAACAGATCATGAAGTGGACAAGCTATTCTAGTCGTAGTTTAACGTTCCAGAGCGTCCGCTTCCACTAACTGATAGGCTTACCGAATGGGCCAAACTCAATAGATTGTTCGGACTTGCCATGAGGTCCATCGTAGATCATCTGTGGCCAGAAAAGCCGAAGCCGAATAGCTATTTCAGCTTAGTGCAGCAGTTCCTTGGTGCGGTGACGCGCATGAATGCGATGAAGAGGTCGGCGTGCATAGAAGGCTCGCGGATGGCCCTTGCTCGTGTCAAAGCATACTGGGCGGAGATGGATGCTACCACTGTTGTGGCGCAGGGTTCGGCCATAGGCCGAGTGGCTGCCGAGCACTATTTTGAAGAAGTTCTTGAGGGTGCTCGTTTGATAGAGGCCCAGTGCTCGAAGAATATTATGTTTGAGTGACATGTATTATTATAGAGGCCCAGTGATAGAGGCCCCTGCCCAGTGCTTGATAGAGCGGAACGTAAGGCAGCAAAACACAGGAGCCGGGCAAACCCAACATTTGACCAAAGACATGATTCGGAGCTGATGCATATAAGGCCAAACTCACGACGCCGAACACTCCCTAAGGTATTCGGTCTTTATGGTGTAAACCGAGCCTAGACAGTGCCCTATGTAAGAAGCCCCTGGTGTCCAGGTACGTGCATTATTCTGATGTGGCCACATGCCAAGACGTCAGCATCCTTCTCAATAGTACTGAGAATCCGAGGGATGTGTATCAACAAGAGACAGTAAGAAAGGTTTACGCAGGGTCTTAATCTAAAAAGAATCCTTGGAACGGGTCCCTGCTGCACGTCTACGCCTGTGTCTCCGTTGTGCCGTATCCTGGACGGGTGTAGCATGATGGTCATCTATAAAAGAGAGGAACTTAGGTGAAAAGTTGTCGTGCAAAACGGTAGGTTTAAAGAAACCATGTATAATTCAAGATGAGTAAAAATTGCCACTTGTCTGCGCGTGTTGAGCCCCTTGTATTTGTAATAGGGGTGTGGCCATCAAACCTGTATGAATTACATATAGCTGCTTCGGACTCGTCTAACAGTGTCCGTAGTCTTGATGACCAGTCGAATGCTTTAGTTGGTGAAGCAGTTTTAGTGTGCGGCTGCCGAGGCAGCCGCACTCTCTTCGGCGCGCAGGGATCGCTCAATATTTCCATTTACTGTAATGATGCCACGTGGACCGGGCATCTTAAGCGTGAGGGAAGCATAATGTGGTATTGCATTAAAGGGAGCGAAAGCTTCGCGTCCAAGTAGTGCTTGATAGCCACTTTGGAACGAAGGAATGTGGAATGTTAAATTTTTGCTACGGAAGTTATCGGGGAAGCCGAATATAACCTCTAGTAGCAGGGAGCCTGTGCAATGAGCCCCTGGGCCTGGCGTTACTCATTTAAAGGTGGTATTGCTGTGGCAAATTTTCGTTGGGTCTATCCCCATTTTGCGGATTGTGTCCTGATATATCAGGTTTAGACTGCTGCCACCATCCATCAGGACTCGTGTGAAGTGGTATCCATCAATTATTGGGTCTAATACCAAGGCAGCCCATCCTGCATGCCGGATACTTGCTGAGTAATCCTGATGGTCGAAAGTGATCGGTTGAGACGACCAGTGGAAGGACTCTGCGGTGATAGGCCCTTGGGCATATTTCTCTGGGAGTGCCGCTTTGTTTCTCCCCTTGATCACATGTAACACGTTTACTGTTTTGACTTTTGGTGGAAATTTCTTTTGATCCCCCGTGTCTTGCTTGAGAGGCTCATCCTCGTCTTCGCTTGGTGTATCCTCCCCCTTGTGTACGGCGTTGAGCTTGCCGGACTGCTTGAAGACCCAACAGTCTCTGGCGCCTTTAGAGGGTGGCTTTTGCTGACCTGACCGAGAGCTTCTGAATCCGGCGTTTACTGCTGTGCTCTTTGGGCTGTCTTCTTTATTCCGGCGCTTATTATTTTTGCTGCGCCGTGATTTCCCGTTTCCATCTCTAACTTCGGATGTACTGGGGTCGCTGGTGCTGCATCTGGCTAGCCAGCTATCCTCACCCACGCAAAAGCGAGTCATGAGGCTTGTTAATGCTGCCATTGTCCTCAGCTTTTCTTGGCCGAGGTGTCTGGCAAGCCATTCGTCACGGATGCTATGCTTAAAAGTTGCCAAGGCTTCGGTGTCCGGACAGTCAACTATTTGGTTCTTTTTAGTAAGAAACCTGTTCCAAAGCTTTTGGGCTGACTCTCCGGGCTGTTGAGTTATATGACTCAAATCATCCACGTCCGGAGGTCGGACATAAGTCCCTTGAAAATTTGCCCGAAAAGCGTCTTTGAGCTCTTCCCAGCGTCCAATGGAGCTTTCGGGGAGGCTTTTAAGCCAGTGCCGAGCTGGCCCTTTGAGTTTGAGGGGTAAATACTTAATGGCATGGAGATCATCTCCTCAAGCCATATGGATATGGAGGATATAGTCCTCAATCCAGACCCCAGGGTCTGTTGTTCCGTCGTATGCCTCTATGTTTATGGGTTTGAATCCCTCTGGAAATTCATGGTCCAGCACCTCGTCGGTGAAACATAGGGGGTGTGCGGCACCCCTGTATCTGGGTGTACCG
Organism: Triticum urartu; assembly: GCF_003073215.2. Taxonomy (NCBI): domain Eukaryota; kingdom Viridiplantae; phylum Streptophyta; class Magnoliopsida; order Poales; family Poaceae; genus Triticum; species Triticum urartu. Next base: position 349,569,415 of record NC_053025.1, read on the forward strand.
CGTTGTTCGGATGTTTGTTGTGTTGCATCGTATGCTGGAGCGCGCTTGCGTGGTCCATAGATGGATCTGGTTGCGCCGTCCTTTTGATGCGAGCCCTCACGTGGATCGCGTATTGGCTTATGTGCGGCGTTGTTTGCCGCTCTATGTTGGTCGTGAGGTCGTCTATCCGGCCAGATGGCCGTTTTAATTTTTGGTTGCGGGGGATCTAAGGCCTCCTCATCGAATTCAGGTAGCAACTTCCGCTTCGGGTAGCTCTTGGTGGGGTGATTACCGCCGTACTTCACTGTTGTGTTGAGCACTTTACTCCATCTAATTCTGAGTGTGTCTTGCGCAGCCTTGAGCCTTTGCTTCTACTTTTTTAGACTCCTCGCGGTGGCAATGAGCCTTTGATGCGCATTCTGTTGCTCCAGGTGTCTGTCTGGTGTGATGTCGTCCGGACTATTATCTTTGACAGAGTCGGGTTGTTCGGTTTGATTCTCCGTGTTGCCGTGGTCCGGCGATGGTTCACCCTGCTCTAACGCCGGGTCTATATGATAGTTGTTTCTACCGAGGCGGGATTTGGAGCAGCGCTTACACCGCCGCTTTGACTGCTTCTCGAGGGGACAACCCTTTGTTGCGTCCTTCCGTTCCTCGTCGTTGTCTTCTTTTGGTGTGTCCACCATGTATACGTCATGTGATGAAGTGGGCGTCCAGAGCCCTGTGGGCAGTGGTTCCTATTCATCTCCTGCATCGTCGTTCATACCGTGGATGTCTTCGGAGTCGGAGTCGATCATGTCGGTTAAGTCATCAAAAGTGGCTACTAAGTGGGTGGTGGGTGGGCGGCGAATTTCTTCTTCATCCGCATCCCAATCCTGCCGGACATAGTTCGGCCAGGACTCTCCTGACAAGGAGAGAGACTTTAATGAATTTAGTATGACGCTGATGGGCGAGTGCTGAAAGATATCCGCGGAGGTAAACTCCATGATCGGCGCCCAACCGGATTTGATAGGAACGGGCGCGGACGGTTCGGAGTCCGTGGCCGGAGAAGTATCTGGCAGTTTAACAACACGGCTCTCGTGAAGGGTAAGGTCGATATTCGGCTTGATCGCCGTTGGGGATACGGCCTCTGTGGCGGGGTCTATCCACCCGTCCATGGGAGGTGCAACTGGCTCCGAATTAAGGGTCGGAGCGGCTGCCGGTGCGATCCCCTGAGCACTGTCCGATGGTAGAGCTAAATCGTACTCATCGTGACTGTGTGGCGCACAAGGCAGGGGCCCGAATCCGTCGAAGATCAAGTCTCCGTGGATATCGGTCGTGTAGTTTAAGCTTCCAATCCTGATCTGATGACCAGGGGCGTAACTCTCGATCTGCTCTAGATGGCCAAGCGAGTTGGCCCGCAGTGCGGAGCCACCAAATACAAAGATCTGTTCGGGGAGAAAAGTCTCATCCTAGACTGCATCGCTATCGATGATCTAAGGAGCCATCAAGCCTGACGGTGACGACATAGAGGAACTCTCAATGAAAGCACCAATGTCGGTGTCAAAACCGGCGGATCTCGGGTAGGGGGTCCCGAACTTTGCGTCTAAGGCGGATGGTTACAGGAGGCAGGGGACACGATGTTTTACCTAGTTTCAGGCCCTCTTGATGGAGGTAAAACCCTACGTCCTGCTTGATTAATATTGATGATATGTGTAGTACAAGAGTAGATCTACCACGAGATCAGAGAGGCTAAACCCTAGAAGCTAGCCTATGGTATGATTGTATGTTGTCCTATGGACTAAAACCCTCTCGTTTATATAGACACCGGAGAGGGTTAGGGTTACACAAGGTCGGTTACAAAGGAGGAGATATACATATCCACATTGCCTAGCTTGCCTTCCACGCCAAGTAGAGTCCCATCCGGACACAAGACGAAGTCTTCAATCTTGTATCTTCATAGTCCAACAGTCCGGCCAAAGGATATAGTCCGGCTGTCCGGAGACCCCCTAATCCAGGACTCCCTCACCCTTCTTCCGCTCGTCTTTCCATTTGCTTTGATGTCTTACTTGGCTCGTTTGCTCATTTGGTTGGAATAGTTGTTTATTTATTACTAAACAGAGAACCTAAACATCTATGGTTCCTCATCCGCTTGCTAATCTTTTTAAGAGATCCAATTATAATGAACAAATTGCTAGTGAGTTTTGCGCACTAGATTATCTTTATGAAGTTTTGCTTGAAATTCGTGAATCTGAAAATTGTGATAAAGTACCTTATGGAGTGATTCCCGATGGATCTTTGAATAAAAAGCATGATTTCAATGATGATAGTATAAATTCTATTTATATGAATTGTGCTAATAATATGCAAAACCCTAAGCTTGGGGATGCTAGTTTTGCTATGACCTCTACTTGTTGCAATGATCATGATTGGGGTGATTCTTCTTACAATCTTGAAAATTTATTTAAGCCCCATGATGAATATGAGATTGATGATAGTGTTTGCAATATTATTGAAAGTGGGTTTGGAAGAGTGTCAACTTTAGATCCCACATATTTAGAGAATGTTCAATCTTATGAAATTTTTGATAAAAGTGGGTTTGGAGAGGTCACGGCTTTAGTTAATGTTAATCCCACTATTTTGGAAGAGTGTCAACTTTGCATGCATGTGGATCGTGTTGAAAATATTTTATGTGATAGCTATTTTCTTGAATTTGCTTATGATCCTACATGCAATTATTATGAGAGAGGAAAATATGGTGGTAGAAATTTTCATGTTACTAAATTACCTCTCGTTATGTTGAGATTACTTTTGTTTCTTTCCTCTTCCACGCATATGCTAGTTTTTGCTTGCCATGATATTTGTTTGGCTATAATATGCCTATGCATAGGAAGTATGTTAGACTTATATGTGTTTGTCACATGTTTTATGATGCTCTCTTTGTGCTTCAATTCTTGTCTTTCATGTGAGCATCATTAAAATTATCAATGCCTAGCTAAAAAGGCTTTAAAGAAAAGCGGTTGTTGGGAGATAACCCAATATTTTTCCTTGATGTTATTAAATAAATAATTTATCTAGCCTCTGTTTTGGTTGTGTTTTTTGTGTTTAATTAGTGTTTGTGCCAAGTAGAACCATAGGGAAGACTTGTGGAAAGTCTTTTTAATCTTGCTGTAAAAAACAGAAACTTTAGCGCTCACGAGAATTGCTGCCATTTTTATTTTGAAAGTGATATTTAGTTAATTCTTTTTTAATATGATTAATAGATAAATTCCTCACGTCTAGCAATTTATTTTAGAATTGTTTGGGTTCGAGATCTTGTGTTAGCTACAGATTACTACAGACGTTCTGTTTTTGACAGATTCTGTTTTTCGTGTGTTGTTTGCTTATTTTGATGAATCTATGGCTAGTAAAATAGTTTACAAACCATAGATAAGTTGTAATACAGTAGGTTTAACACCAATATAAATAAAGAATGAGTTCATTACAGTACCTTGAAGTGGAGTTTTGTTTTCTTTCGCTAACGGAGCTCACAAGATTTTCTACTTTAAGTTTTGTGTTGTGAAGTTTTCAAGTTTTGGGTAAAAGATTTGATGGATTATGGAACAAGGAGTGGAAAGAGCCTAAGCTTGGGGATACACATGGCACCCCAAGATAATCTAGTAACACCTAAAAGCCAAAGCTTGGGGATGCCCCGGAAGGCATCCCCTCTTTCGTCTACTTCAATCGGTAACTTTACTTGGAGCTATATTTTTATTTACCACATGATATGTGTTTTGCTTGCAGCATCTTGTACTATTTGAGTCTTTATTTGTTAGTTTTCCACAATCATCTTTTCTGTACACACCTTTTGAGAGAGTCACACATGATTCAGAAATTGTTAGAATACTCTATGTGCTTCACTTATATCTTTTGAGTTATATAGTTTTTGCTCTAGTGCTTCACTTATATCTTTTAGAGCACGTTGGTGGATTTGTTTTTATAGAAACTATTGTTCTCTCATGCTTCACTTAGATTATTTTGAGAGTCCTACAAAACAGCATGGTAATTTTCTTTAATTATGTTAGGCATTCAAGATTAATAAAAAAATTCTTATGAGTGTGTTGAATACTATGAGAAGTTTGATACTTGATAATTGTTTTGAGATATGGAGATGGTGATATTAGAGTCATGCTAGTCGAGTAGTTGTGAATTTGAGAAATACTTGTGTTAAAGTTTGTCATTTCCGTAGCATGCACGTATGGTGAACAGTTATGTGATGAAGTCGGAGCATGATTTATTTATTGATTGTCTTCCTTATGAGTGGCGGTCGGGGACGAGCGATGGTCTTTTCCTACCAATCTATCCCCCTAGGAGCATGCGCGTAATACTTTGCTTTGATAACTTGTATATTTTTGCAATAAGTATATATGAGTTCTTTATGACTAAGGTTGAGTCCATGGATCATAAGCACTTTTCTTCCTTCCACCATTGCTAGCCTCTCTAATACCGCGCACCTTTTGCCGGTATCATACACCCACCATATACCTTCCTCAAAACAGCCACCATACCTACCTATCATGGCATTTCCATAGCCATTCCGAGATATATTGCCATGCAACTTTCCACCGTTCCGTTTACTATGACACGCTCCATAATGTTATATTGCTTTGCATGATCATGTAGTTGACATTGTATTTGTGGCAAAGCCACCGTTCATAATTCTTTCATACACGTCACTCTTGATTCACTGCATATCCCGGTACACCGCCGGAGGCATTCACATAGAGTCAAATTTTGTTCCAAGTATTGAGTTGTAATTGTTGAGATGTAAGTAAATAAAGGTGTGATGATCATCATTTTTAGAGCATTGTCCCAAGTGAGGAAAGGATGATGGAGACTATGATTCCCCCACAAGTCGGGATGAGACTCCGGACGAAAAAAAGAGGCCATAAAAAGGGAAAAGGCCCAAATAAAAAAAATATGAGAGAAAAAGAGAGAAGGGACAATGCTACTATCCTTTTACCACACTTGTGCCTCAAAGTAGCACCATGATCTTCATAAATAGAGAGTCTCCTATGTTATCACTTTCATATACTAGTGGGAATTTTTCATTATAGAACTTGGCTTGTATATTCCAATGATGGGCTTCCTCAAAATGCCCTAGGTCTTCGTGAGCAAGCGAGATGGATGCACACCCACTTAGTTCCTTTTGTTGAGCTTTCATATACTTATAGCTCTAGTGCATCCGTTGGATGGAAATCCCTACTCACTCACATTGATATCTATTGATGGGCATCTCCATAGCCCGTTGATACGCCTAGTTGATGTGAGACTATCTTTCCCCTTTTTTGTCTCCTCCACAACCACCATTCTATTCCACCTAAAGTGCTATGTCCATGGCACACGCTCATGTATTGCATGAAAATTGAAAAAGTTTGAGAACACCAAAAGTATGAACAATTTCTTGGCTTGTCATCGGGGTTGTGCATGATTTAAATACTTTGTGTGGTGAAGATAGAGCATGGCTAGACTATATGATTTTGTAGGGATAACTTTCTTTGGACATGTTATTTTGAAGAGATATAATTGCTTAGTTAGTATGCTTGAAGTATTATTATTTCTATGTCAATATTGAACTTTTGTCTTGAATCTTTCGGATCTAAATATTCATACCACAATTAAGAAGAATTACATTGAAATTATGCCAAGTAGCATTCCACATCAAAATTTTTGTTTTTATCATTTACCTACTCGAGGACGAGCAGGAATTAATCTTGGGGATGCTTGATACGTCTCCAATGAATCTATAATTTTTTATTGTTCCATGCTATATTATATTCTGTTTTGGACATTATTGGGCTTTATTATACACTTTTATATTATTTTTGGGACTAACCTATTAACCGGAGGCCCAGCCCAGAATTGTTGGTTTTTTCCTATTTTAGGGTTTCACAGAAAAAGAATATCAAACGGAGTCCAAACGTAATGAAACCTTTGGGAACGTGATTTTCGGAACGAACATGATCCAGAGGACTTGGAACCTACGTCAAGCAATCAATGAGGAAGGCACGAGGTAGGGGGCGCGTCTACCCCCCCAGGCGCGCCCTCCACCCTCGTGGGCCCCCTGTTGCTCCACCGATGTACTCCTTCCTCCTATATATACTTACGTACCCCCAAACTACCAAATATAGAGCCAAAACCCTAATTCCACCACCGTAACTTTCTGTATCCCTGAGATCCCGTCTTGGGGCCTTTTTTGGAGCTCCGCCGGAGGGGGCATCGATCACGGAGGGCTTCTACATCAACACCATAGCCTCTCCGATGAAGTGTGAGTAGTTTACTTCAGACCTACGGGTCCATAGTTATTAGCTAGATGGCTTCTTCTCTCTTTTTGGATCTCAATACAAAGTTCTCCCCCTCTCTTGTGGAGATCTATTCGATATAATCTTCTTTTTGCGGTGTGTTTGTTGAGACCGATGAATTGTGGGTTTATAATCAAGTTTATCTATGAACAATATTTGAATCTTCTCTGAATTATTTTATGTATGATTGGTTATATTTGCAAGTCTCTTCGAATTATCAGTTTGGTTTGGCCTACTAGATTGATCTTTCTTGCAATGGGAGAAGTGCTTAGCTTTGGGTTCAATCTTGCGGTGTCCTTTCCCAGTGACAATAGGGGCAACAAGGCACGTATTGTATTGTTGCCATCGAGGATAACAAGATGGGGTTTATATCATATTGCATGAGTTTATCCCTCTACATCATGTCATCTTGCTTAAAGCGTTACTCTGTTCTCTTGAACTTAATACTCTATATGCATACTAGATAGTGGTCGATGTGTGGAGTAATTGTAGTAGATGCAGGCAGGAGTCGGTCTACTTGTCTCGGACGTGATGCCTATGTACATGATCATACCTAGATATTCTCATAACTATGCTCAATTCTGTCAATTCCTCAACAGCAATTTGTTCACCCACCGTAAATACTTATGCTCTTGAGAGAAGCCACTAGTGAAACCTATGGTCCCCGGGTCTATCTTCCATCATATTAATATTCCAATACTTAGTTATTTCCTTTGCCATATATTTTACTTTGCATCTTTTATTTATCTTTATCATAAAAATACCAAAATTATTATCCTATCATATCTATCAGATCTCACTCTCGTAAGTGACCGTGTAGGGATTGACAACCCCTTATCGCGTTGGTTGCGAGGATTTATTTGTTTGTGTAGGTGTGAGGGACTCGTGCGCGGCCTCCTACTGGATTGATACCTTGGTTCTCAAAAACTGAGGGAAATACTTACGCTACTTTGCTTCATCACCCTTTCCTCTTCAAGGGAAAACCAATGCAAGTGCTTAAGAGGTAGCAAACATGCATCAACCCCTATGCATAGATTACCCCAATGTCACCTTAGGAATCCGCGAGTTGAGTGCCAAAACATATATCAAGTGAATCAATATGACACCCCATTGTCACCATGAGTATTAAATTGCAAGACATATATCAAGTGTTCTCAAATCCATAAAAGTATTCAATCCGATAATAATGAAATCTTAAAGGGAAAAACTCAATTCATCACAACAAGATAGGGAGGGGAAAACACCATATGATCCGACTATATTAACAAAGCCCGCGATACATCAAGATCGTGACATCTCAAGAACACGAGAGAGAGAGAGAGAGGGAGATTAAACACATAGCTACTGGTACAAACCCTCAGCCTCGAGGGTGGACTACTCCCTCCTCATCGTGGTGGCCGCCGGGATGATGAAGATGGCCACCAGTGATGATTCCCCCCTCCGGCAGGGTGCCAGAAAGGGTCTAGATTGGTTTTTGGTGGCTACAAAGGCCTGCGGTGGCGGAACTTCTAATCTAGGTCAACCCCAAGGGTTTTTGGAATATTTGTGAATTTATAGGGTAAAGGGGGGGTGTAGGAGGCCACCGAGGTGAGCACAACCCACCTGGGGGCGCCTGGGCCCCCAGGCATGCCCTGGTGGGTTATGCCCCCCTCGGGGCACCCCCAGGTGCCACGCTGGCCCATCCCGGGTGTTCTAGTCCATCAAAAAACAAGCAAAAACAGCAACTGGCACTAGGCACTGGGTCAATAGGTTAGTCCCAAAAAATGATATAAAGTTGCTATAAAATGATTGTGAAACACCCAAGAATGATAATATAACAACATGAATACTTCATAAATTATATATACGTTGGAGACGCATCAGCATCCCCAAGATTAATTCCTACTCGTCCTCGAGTAGGTAAATGATAAAAGAAATAATTTATGAAGTGTGAATGCTAGCAAAGTGCATAAGTTTGATCAATGATAATTTCAATCACTTTTCCTAGCATCATAACAACAATTCTTTTTTCTAAAACTTCTCATGTTATTGTAGCAACCAATTCACATGTGAAGGTTCAAACAATGAATTCTCTTGAAACTCAACAACCTATGTTCTCAGTCACCAAGAAATTGTAATTCAACTTATTCAACATAGTCTAAGTAAGAGCTCCACATACTCAACTATCATATAGTCTTCTGTGATTGCTAACACTCACCATACACATGAGCAAAACGTTTCAACCGGGCACATAGAAAGATAGGGGCTTATAAATTTGCCTCCCAACGTATTTACCTCAAGGGTGATGTCAACAATAATAACTCATGCTACCCATATCCAACTTGATATATGTGCCTAGATCTTTCCTCACCACATGATGCTTGCCAAAAGAGAAAAACAAAAAGGAATAGAGGGAAAAACTTTGACTCTTGCATGAAAGTAAATACATAAAAGTAAAAGATAGGCCCTTTACAAAGGGAACTAGGGATTTGTAGAGGTGCAGAGCTCAAAGCAAAAATTGAGAGATAAAAACATTTTGTGAGGCATACTTTTCCCACCAACGAAAATGAATTAGAGCTCCCAACACTTTCCATGCTAGATATAACATAGGCGGTTCCCAAACAGAAAATAAAGTTTATTCCTTTTTCCACCATACTTTCACTTTCCATGGCTAACCATATCCACGGGTGCCCTCCATACTAACACTTTCCAAGGAATTTATTATTTGACAACATAAAGTAAATTCATTTTTCATTTCGGGACTAGGCATCCCCAATACCTTTGCCTTAGTCCCATGCAATGACAAGTGAATGAACACTCATCATGAGAATAAAACATCTAGCATGGAAAATATTGGCCACCCCTCACAGCCTTGTGAGCGGTACGAGCACAGAAAAGAGAAATTTATTTTGAAAATTAGAGATGGCACATAGAAATTTGCTTAGAACAGCAAGAGAATACCGCATATAGGTAGATATAGTGGATTCATGTGGCAAAGCTGGTTTAAAGGATTTTGGATGCACAAATAGTGATCATACTTGGTGCAAAATCAAGGCTAGCAAAAGATTGAGAACCGACCAACTAAGAAACGAATAATATCATAAGTGAGCATTGAGCATAATTAACACCGAATAATGCACCACAAGTAGGATGTAATTTCATTCCACAACTATTGACTTTCATGCTTGCATAGGGAATCACAAACCTTAACACCAATATTCTTACTAAAGCATAATTACTCATCAAGATGACTCACATATCACATCATCATATCTCAAAACTATTACTAGAATCAAGTTTATTTTGTCCAATGATCTTCATGGAAGTTCTTATTATACCCTTCTTGAATACCTATCACTTTGGAACTAATTTTCATGTGTTGCTGAAAGGAACGAGAAGAGGTGTCTAGAGGGGGGTGAATAGACTCTTAGCAAGAAAAGTTGCAGTTTTTAAATTCTTTAAGTTGAAGTGGATTTTTAGCACAAGTTCAAACATTCACAATACATATCAAGCAAGCATGATAAGAGTATATGAGCAGCGGAAAGTAAATCATGCAAGTTGCAAGAACGTAAAGGGATGGGATTGGAGTGTGCAAACACAATTGGAGACACGGAGATTTTTTATTCGTGGTTCCGATAGGTGGTGCTATCGTACATCCACGTTGATGGAGACTTCAACCCACGAAGGGTAAGGGTTGCACGAGTCCACGGAGGGCTCCACCCACAGAGGGTCCATGAAGAAGCAACCTTGTCTATCCCACCATGGCCATTGCCCACGAAGGACTTGCCTCACTAGGGTAGATCTTCACGAAGTAGGCGATGTCCTTGACCGTACAAACTCCTTGGTTCTAATCCACAATCTTGACGGACGCTCCCAAGTGACACCTAGCCAATCTAGGAGACACCACTCTCCAAAAGGTAATAGATGGTGTGTTGATCATGAACTCCTTGCTCTTGTGCTTCAAATGATAGTCTCCCCAACACTCAACTCTCTCTCATAGGATTGGATTTGGTAGAAAGATGATTTGAGTGGAAAGCAACTTGGGGAAGGCTAGAGATCAAGATTTATGTGGTTGGAATGGAATATCTTGACCTCAGCACAAGTGTAGGTGGTTCTCTCTCTCTCTCAAAAAATGTATGTTGGAAGTGTAGGCATGTTCTGATGGCTCTCTCGGTGAGTGAAGAGTGGGTGGAGGGGTATATATAGCCTCCACACAAAATCTAACCGTTACACACAAATCTCCAAACTCGGTGGGACCGAATTATAAAACTCAGTCGGACCGATTTGGTTCATAATGTGACCGTTAGGCATTTCGGTGGGACCGACATGATGAACTCGGTGGGACCGATGTACTAGGGTTAGGGTAAAGCCTTATCTCGGTTGGAACGATTACACAAACTCGGTGGGACCGATTTTGGTAATAAGCTAAACAGAGAGTTGGCCAAGCAAACTCGGTGGGACTGATTCATATTTTGGTGAGACCGAAATTAATGCAATAGGCAACAGAGAGTTTGCAAGCCCATCTCGGTGAGATCGAGATCCCATCGATGAGACCGAATTGATTAGGGTTTCTGGCAGTGGCTATGTCAAGAGAACTCGGTGGCGCCGAATAGAAAGTTTCGGTGGGGCCGAGTTTGACTTTTGGTTTGGGACAAATGTGGATGTGAGAAAGTGGTTGAGGGCTGTGGAGCATATCACTAAGCACTTTGAGCAAGCACGCCATTAAGCAACCGTCTTAATAGTATTGGCTTTCCTATGGACTCAATGTGATCTTGGATCACTAAAATGAAAAATGTAGAATCCTGAGCTTTGAGCATGAGCCAATCCTTTGTCCTTATCATCTCGAAGGGGTTCCACATCCTCTAGTCCATGCCACTCCATTGCTGAACTTATCTGAAGAATACTAGATGAAAGCATTAGTCCAACAAGAGATATGTTGACATTAATTACCAAAATCACCCAGGGAGCACTTGTGCTTTCAATCTCCCCCTTTTTGGTAATTGATGACAACATACATCAAAGCTTTAGATAAAGATGTAGAGAATAACAAGTAAAGCTTTGGAAATACATGTAACATGCATAGGCTCCCCTTATATGTGTGCAATCATGTAAATATGGAATATAAGAGCATGTGAATGCATAAGCATGAGAGAGTAAGAAATGTGTTACATGTATCTTGGCTATATGCATCAGAGCAAATGATGTAAGTATAGGAAATGTACCTTCATGCTCATGAGTCCTTCTTGCAAACAGTATGTACATCAGCAAGAAATCCTCATGCACATGAGTGTGATGCATATACTTACCTTGTGGTCTTTAGTTGGCTTAGAAAGGGATGAACCTGAGTAAACAAGGTTAGATAACACAAATACATCTACTAGCCAGAGCAAACAAAAGGAACCACAAGAATACCAAGATAGGGATGACATGTAGAGTGTGAGCACTGGATACTCTATTAGATATAGACATGTCCCCAAAAGATAAAGATATGCAATGAATTCAAAGATTTTCTCCCCTTAGATGTCTTGCTCCCCCTGAATGTTGTATGGGATACTGGGAGAAGATAGGGAAAAGAAAATCAGACCAAACCAAATAAGCAAACATGAACATGCCTTTTCCCCTCTAAAGACATGTGACTTCTCTCCTCTTTGAATACCAAGCATCTGGGCTTTTATGTGATTTCTCTCTTCCTTCCTCTTTGAAGTATTCTCTCTTCCCCCTTTTGAGGAATTAAGCTTTGATGTGATCTCTCTCTCCCCCTTTGACATCCATTTCCAAGAAGGGTTCTTCTTGAGTGTGAGTCAAAATAGGTTTGGTCCTTGAGTCAGAGAGCAAAGCAGCATATAGAGTGTGATGCTGGTAGAGGACATGGATCATCGAGTGGAGCTGGAATAAAAGTGCAGGAACAAGTGGCAAATGGTCTTTTCTGCATAGAAATCGGTGACACTGAGTTGTTTAGTTCGGTAGCACCGAAAGGTGTCGGTTTGACCAAAAATGGCAGACCGGTGTGATCGAGTTCAACACAGAGAGAACACTTGTCACCTCAGCTCACTAGGAAAATAAGATCTCACAAAGATTTGCAAGGAATTGGATGCAGGGAATGTAGAACAAAATAGAGAAAATAAAATCTAGATGAAGTTTTTTTGATAAAGGAAAGGGAATAAATATGCAAAGGGCAATATGCAAAAAAACTCAAAGAAACACTAGAGAACTTCATCTAGAATTGGGTGGTGACAAAGTCACCTATGTTAGAGTATGTCGACTAAGGAGTCAAGTGAGAACACTTGATCATAGGTCATACTCATCATTTAAGCTCAAAATGGGGTTACCATTTTTCATTTAAGCATTTGATGTGTTCTCATCTTGTTGAGTTGCTTTGACCTATCACTTGAGGTTAAGCTTCTCTAAGATGGAATGACATACCTTGGTTGGTGGTGTTGATCCTAGTCATGTAGTTGAACTTGTGTGAGTTGCTCGAGGTTGATGTAGCTCATCAAGAGTCGGGAGCACCAATTTGGAAGTGAGTTCATCTACCTATATGGGTTAGTTTTTGCAAGGAAGAGCACTTGTGTATCCAAAATGACAATCATGAAACTTGATACCAAATGAAATTTGATATATATAATTTGTCAAAGGATATGTAGAAGGATTTCATGCTTCCTCGTCATCAACCACCATTGTGTAGAGACTTGGTGATGTAGAGATTGCTCAAGATGTGAGTGAGTTGCAATCTCATAGATTTAGATCCATCCAAGACATATGAATATCATCATAAGAGAAATATCACGGATTAGTCATGGATTCATGCCTTGCATGTATCCAAATGGAGTTCCTACTCCAAGTTTGAAGCATCAATGATGTTCAATTCACCTATCAAACAGCAAAAAAACTTTCTCATCAAGCGGTTTGGTGAATATATCCGCCAATTGCTTATCGGTACGAACATGCTTAAGATCAATGTCCCCTTTAGCAACATGATCTTGAATGAAATGATGACGAACTTCAATATGCTTAGTTCGAGAATGTTTCACGGGCTTGTGAGCAATCTTAATAGCACTTTCATTGTCACAAAGCAATGGAACATGTTTCACATTGATCCCATGATCTTTAAGAGTTTGGGTCATCCAAAGTAATTGAGCACAACATGAACCGGCGGCAATGTATTCTGCTTAGGTGGTGGATAAGGATATCGAGTTTTGTTTCTTGGAAGACCAAGACACAAGAGATCTACCAAGAAATTGACAAGTACCTGAAGTGGACTTCTTATCAACATTGTATCCAGCATAGTCCGAATCAGAATAGCCAACAAGGTCAAAAGAGGACCTCTTAGGATACCAAATGCCAAAATTTGGTGTATATATTAAGTATCTCACTATCCTTTTCGCAGCCTTAATATGACATTCTTTGGGGGCCGCTTGATATCGTGCACACATGCACACACTTAGCATAATATCGGGACGGGAGGCACATAGATATAATGATGACCCAATCATAGAGCAGTAAACCTTTTGGTCAACCTATTTGTTGTGCTTGGTCAAATCAATATGTCCACTAGTTGGCATGGGAGTTTTCATACCTTTTCTTTCTTGCATGTTGAACTTCTTGAATAAGTCCTTGGTGTACTTCATTTGAGAAACAAAGGTGCCTTCCTTAGTTTGCTTGATTTGCAACCCAAGAAAGAACTTGAGTTCACTCATCGTAGACATCTCAAACTTCTCCGACATTAGCTTTCCATACTTCTCACTAAAATGAGGGTTAGTTGAGCCAAGTATGATATCATCAACATAAATTTGGCATACAAATAACTCACCATTAACCCTTTTAGTAAAAAGAGTAGAGTCTATCTCTCCAATCTCAAAGCATTTTTCAATAAGGAACTTGGTTAAGCATTTATACCACACTCTAGGAGCTTGTTTAAGACCATAAAGAGCTTTGTGAAGTTTGTAAACATGATCGGGTTTCTTAGGATTGATAAAGCCGGGAGGTTGTTTAACATAAACTTCCTCCTCAATTTCACCATTTAGAAAAGAACTTTTAATGTCCATTTGGTATAAAGTGATATCATGGTGATTAGTATAGGCATGTAAGATGCGGATGGACTCAAGTCTAGCAGCGGGGCATATGTCACATTGTAGTCCATACCTTCGACTTGAGTGTAGCCTTGGGCCACTAGACGAGCTTTGTTGCGGATGACTTAACCATCTTCATCTTGCTTGTTGCGAAACACCCATTTGGTACCAATGATGTTGTGGTTGTTGTCAGGATTCCTGACCAATGTCCATACTTGATTTCTCTCAAAGTTGTGTAGCTCTTCATGCATGGCATTTATCCAATCCAGATCTTCCAATGCTTCTTCAACCTTCATAGGTTCAATACTAGAGATTAATGAATAATGTTCACAAAAATTAGACAAACGAGTTTTAGAGCGAGTGATTCTCCCAGTTTGAATATCATAGAAGATTTGTTCGATGGGATGATCTCTTGAGACTCTTGCTCGAACTCGTGGGAGCTTTTGCTTGGGTCGGGGTGGAACATCTTCTTCATCTTGTCCTTCTTCTTGGCCTTCTTCATTGTTGATGTTGTCGTTCTCTTGTCGTGGTGGAGAAGGAGGTTGATGAGGTTGATCTTGGTGTACTTCCTCGTTTTCTTCATCTTGATGTGTCCCACTTGTGGATGCTTCCATGTCGACTCTTGGTTCACCTTGTCGTGAGGTGGAAGCCTCCACTTGGACGGACGAGGTACTCTCCTTCACCTCCTTTGGTCAGATCTTTCCAATAGACAAGTCTTGGATTGCTTCCGAAGGGTCTTTATCCCCTACATCAATTGGCAATTGCTCTACTTACGAGCCGTTAGATTCATCAAACTTCACATCTACCGTCTCTTCAACCTTTCGGGTGAAACTGTTGTAGACACGGTAAGTGTGAGAGTTTGAGCCATAACCAAGTAGGAAACCCTCGTGAGATTTAGGAGCAAATTTAGAATGACGATGCTTATCAAGAATGTAACACTTTGAGCCAAATACTCGAAAGTATCCAACTTGGGGTTTGTTACCGGTGAGGAGCTCATATGTCGTCTTGCCGAGTAGCTTGTGAAGATACAAGCGATTTGTTGCATGACAAGCTGTCTCAACCGCTTCCGCCCATAAGTGTTTTGGAGTCTTGTACTCATCAAGCATCGTTCTTGCCATCTCAATAAGAGTTCGATTCTTCCTCTCAACAACTCCATTTTGTTGAGGCGTGTACGTAGCCGAGAACTCGTGTGAAATCCCTTCTTCGTCAAGAAAGGTGTCCACATTTGCGTTCTTGAACTCCGTTCCATTGTCGCTGCGAACCTTCTTGATCTTCACTTCAAATTCATTTTGGGCCTTCCTAGCGAAGCTCTTGAAGATCTTTTGGACATGAGATTTATCATCAAGAAAGAACACCCACATAAATCTTGAAAAATCATCAACTATAACTAGGCCAAATGAGTTACCACCGAGACTCTTATAGGCATTGGGACCAAAGAGATCCATATGAAGTAGCTTGAGTGGTCTTCTCGTGGTCATAATGTTCTTCACGGGGTGACTTCCTCCAACTTGTTTTCCTGCATGACAAGCACTACAAAGTCTATCCTTGTCAAATATAACATCTTTTACTCCAAGGATATGATCTCCTTTAATAAGCTTATCAAGATTTCGCATGCCCACATGACCTAACCTTCTATGCCACAACCATCCTTTCGAAGATTTAGCAATAAAGCAAGTTCTAGGTTGAGCCTTTTTAGTGAAATCAACAATGTAAAGATCACCTCTACGGATACCGGTAAAGACCATTTTATGATTATCTCTATGAAACACTTGGCAATCTACTTCAGTAAATAGGACGTTGAAACCAAAGTCAGCAAGTCTAGATACGGAAAGTAAATTGTAGCCAAGCAATTCAACGAGCATAACATTTTGTATGGAGCTATCATGTGAGATGGCCACCTTACCAAGGCCAACCACCTTACCCTTTGAGTTATCACCTAAAGTGACATACTTTCGAGGGTCATCGTTTTCAGCAAGCTCACGAAACATATCTTTGTCTCCGGTCATATGATCAGTACATCCACTATCAAGGACCCATTCCTTTCCTCTAGCCATGTAGCCGCGAAGATTAGCCATAAGACCAAAGTGTCTCATCGCATCATCAAGATCATATTCACTATCATCATTCTCATCATAGTATCCATCTTCAACATTATCATGTGATGGATCAATTCTTAGAGAGAGTGATTCATTAGAAGTATGACCGTAACCATGTTCATCTCTATGAATTCTAATGACTTCGGAAATGATATTGCTAATAATTCCAACATCTCCTTTGGCACGCATGAGATCACGAAGCTTAAATAGACAATCTTCAAGGCAATAGACTTATGGAGAATCTCATCTAGACTTTTCAAGGAATAATTTGGGAATCGTTCCTCTAGAAATATCCATATGGTGTAAGCACAATCTAGAGTAGGTAAGCTATCAATCAAATTTTTAGGTAATCCTTTCACAATAAGATTGATAGTTCTAAGATTGCGAATCATGTCAAGATCCTCATCGGGTGTGGGATGCAAGGGATCAACAATGCGAGCACAAGGAGTAGTAATGTACTTGGTCAAATGATGTTCATTGAAAATCTCAAGCATCTCATTTTTTCACTCATGAAAGTACTCTCCATCAATTATAGGAACTCTATGTCTAAGACTCCCCAACGTAGACTCATCCATCTTCCTCCAAAGGTGTTTAAACGAAGGCAATGGAGACCAAGGGTCTGATACTAATTGAAAGGATCGAGAAGAGCTGTCTAGAGGGGGTGAATAGACTCCTAGCAAGAAAAGTTGCAGTTTTTAAATTCTTTAAGTTGAAGTGGAGTTTTAGCACAGGTTCAAACATTCACAATACATATCAAGCAAGCATGATAAGAGTATATGAGCAGCGGAAAGTAAATCATGCAAGTTGCAAGAATGTAAAGGGATGGGATTAGAGTGTGCAAATGCAATTGGAGACACAGAGATTTTTTTATCCGTGGTTCCGATAGGTGGTGCTATCGTACATCCACGTTGATGGAGACTTCAACCCACGAAGGCTAACGGTTGTGCGAGTCCACGGAGGGCTCCACCCACGAAGGCTCCACGAAGAAGCAACCTTGTCTATCCCACCATGGCCATTGCCCACGAAGGACTTGCCTCACTACAGTATATCTTCACGAAGTAGGCGATGTCCTTGACCGTACAAACTCCTTGGTTCTAATCCACAATCTTGACGGACGCTCCCAAGTGACACCTAGCCAATCTAGGAGACACCACTCTCCAAAAGGTAACATATACTGTGTTGATGATGAACTCCTTGCTCTTGTGCTTCAAATGATAGTCTCCCCAACACTCAACTCTCTCTCATAGGATTGGATTTGGTAGAAAGATGATTTGAGTGGAAAGCAACTTGGGGAAGGCTAGAGATCAAGATTTATGTGGTTGGAATGGAATTTCTTGACCTCAACACAAGTGTATGTGGTTCTCTCTCAGAAAATGTATGTTGGAAGTGTAGGCATGTTCTGATGGCTCTCTCCACGAGTGAAGAGTGGGTGGAGGGGTATATATAGCCTCCACACAAAATCTAACTGTTACACACAAATCTCCATACTCGGTGGGACCGAATTATAAAACTCGGCCGGACCGATTTGGTTCATAATGTGACCGTTAGGCATTTTGGTGGGACCGACATGATCAACTCGGTGGGACCGATGTGCTAGGGTTAGGGTAAAACCTTATCTCGGTTGGACCGATTACACAAACTCGGTGGGACCGATTTTGGTAATAAGCTAAACAGAGAGTTGTCCAAGCAAACTCGGTGGGACCGATTTCATATTTCGGTTAACCGAAATTAATGCAATAGGCAACAGAGAGTTTGCAAGCCCATCTCAGTGAGACCGAGATCCCATCGGTGAGACCAAATTGATTAGGGTTTCTGGCAGTGGCTATGTCACGAGAACTCGGTGGCGCCGGATAGAAAGTTTCGGTGGGGCCGAGTTTGAATTTTGGTTTGGGACAAATGTGGATGTGAGAAAGAGGTTGAGGGCTGTGGAGCATATCACTAAGAACTTTGAGCAAGCACGCCATTAAGCAACACCTCATCCCCTCTTAATAGTATTGGCTTTCCTATGGACTCAATGTAATATTGGATCACTAAAATGAAAAATGTAGAGTCCTGAGCTTTGAGCTTGAGCCAATCCTTTGTCCTTATCATCTTGAAGGGGTTCCACATCCTCTAGTCCATGCCACTCCATTGTTGAACTTAACTGAAGCATACTAGATGAAAGCATTAGTCCAACAAGAGATATGTTGACATTAATTACCAAAATCACCCAGGGAGCACTTGTGCTTTCAGTTGCTTTTGGTAAGCTCAAACAAATATAAGTGAAGATCATGAGCATAATATTTCTTTCACTCAAATTAATTTAAGTGAAGCAACAGAGAATTTCTTCAAAAATACTAAAGCACATCGTGCTCAAAAAAGATATAAGTGAAGCACTAGAGCAATTCCATAAAAAAGAGCTTCATTGACGGGATGTGCGTGCCGTTTACCTAGCCTCCCTGGCAACTATTTGTGGACTCTATTTTATTTTAAAAATTTCATATCTAAGTATTTTATTAAAACAGCAAGCAAAATCAAAATAAAATGACATTCTAAGAATAGCACACATCATGTCAAGAAGCAAAAACATAGGCTCAACTGATACTAACCGATAATTGTTGAAGAAGAAAGGTGGGATGCCTATCGGGGCATCCCCAAGCTTAGATGCCTGAGACTTCTTGAAATATTATCTTGGGGTGCATTGGGCATCCCCAAGCTTTATCTTGTGTGTCTCCTTAATTCTTCTCATATCACGGTTTTCCTAAATCTCAAAAGCTTCATCCACACAAAACTCCACAAGAACTCGTGAGATAAGTTAGTATAAACTAATGCAAAAACCTTATCATTATTTACTATAGAAAATAACTAATTTTTTTATTCAATATTGCATACTAAATGCCTCTGCATAGTTAATACTCCTATCCTCAAATAGAATCATTAAACAAGCAAACATATGCAAACATAACAGCAATCTGCCAAAACAGTATAGTCTGTAAAGAATGCAAGAGTATCAATAGTTCCCTAACTCCAAAAGTTATGAAAATTTGCCACACTGTATAAAATTTATCAGAGCTCATTTTGCAAAACGTTTCAACATTTTATCAGATTCTGACTTTTCTAGGGAATTTTTGCAACAACGGTAAACTTTCTGTTTTCAAGCAGCAACATGTATACTTGCAAAATAAGCATGGCAAACGCTATCATTGCCACTTTTATTGAAATAAAAGTTGAAGAACACTATTCTAAATAACATCAAGCAAATCCTAACAAAATAAAATGACGCTCCAAGTAAAACTCATATCATGTGACGAATGAAAACATAGCTCCAAGTGAGGTTATCGATAATGTTGGAGACGAAAGAGGGGATGCCTTCCGGGGCATCCCCAAGCTTAGTTGCTTGGATATTCCTTAGATATTAACTTTAGGTTCCTTGGGCATCCCCAATATTAGGGTCTTTTCACTCCTTATTCTCCTAATATCGACATCTCATCCAAAACTTGAAAACTTCAATCACACAAAACTTAACGGAACTTTGTGAGATAGGTTAGTATGATAAAGAGCAAACCATTTCACTTTTGTTACTTCCAAAGAAAAGATTCATAATTGTTTCCACATAAATACTACTGTAGAATATCATTTCCACAATTTATATTGAGCAATATAAGCCATGAAAATTAGAAACAAGCAAACTATGCATTGAAAACAGAATCTGTCAAAAACAGAACAGTTTGTAGTAATCTGTACTCCAACCATACTTCTGCTACTCCAAAAATACTGAAAACTTAGGAAAACCTGGGTAATTTGTCTATTAGTATTATTCAAAAAGAATCAGCATTTTTTCAGGCTTCTGTTAAACATGAGAATTGTTTTCCTGAGCGCAAAAGTTTCTGTTTTTCAGCAAGATCAAATCAACTATCACCATAGACCATCCCAAAGGTCTTACTTGGAACTTTATTGAAACAAAAGAAATAAAACATGACTATTACAGTAGCCTAATCATGTGAACACACAAAAACAGTAGGTAAAAGTGCTGGGTTGTCTCCCAACAAGTGCTTTTCTTTAATGCCTTTTAAGCTAGGCATGATGATTTCAATGATGCTCACATAAAAGTAAACAATTGAAACATAAAGAGAGTATCATGAATCACATGGCAAGCGCATTTAAGTCTAACCCACTTCCTATGCATAGGGATTTTGTGAGAAAATAATTCATGGGAACAAGAATCAACTAGCATAGGAAGGCAAAACAAGTGCAACTTCAAAACTTTGAACATAAAGAGAGGAAACTTGATATTATTGCAATTCCTACAAGCATATGTTCCTCCCTCATAATAATTTTCAGTGGCATCATGAATGAATTCAACAATATAACCATCACATAAAGCATTATTTTCATGATCCAAAAGCATAGAAAATTTATTACTCTCCACATAAGCAATTTTATTCTCATTCATAATAGTGGGAGTATCATAGGAAACTCGAATACTATAAATTGTTCCCACATTAAAAGAGTAATGTTAAGTAAAAGGATAATCAAAATTATGACAATAATTATCACTACTTTTTATAACATAACTATCATCACAATAATCATCATAAGTAAGAGGCATGCAATCATCATAGCAAATTTGGTCATTCAATGTAAGGGAACTAAAAAGATCATCTTCATCAAGCATAGCATCCCCAAGCTTGGGACAAACATTAATTGCAGCAAATAAATTATCAAACATGTCATTCTCATCAAACATAGCATCCCCAAGCTTGTGGCTTGGCATATCATAAGCATAATCACTCTCACCATTAATAGTATGAATAGCACCAACGGTATAACAATTGCTATCATCATAATTTTCCAAATTGGTACCAAAAAGATTTCCAAAATCATAAGTAGTATCATTATCTTCCCAATCATAATTATCACAACAAGCAATAGGCATAACAAAATCATCATCAATAGTGCTCTTAGACATTTGGTACGTCTCCATCGTATCTACTTTTCCAAACACTTTTTACCTTGTTTTGGACTCTAGCTTGCATGATTTGAATGGAACTAACCCGGACTGACGCTGTTTTCAGCAGAATTGCCATGGTGTTATTTTTGTGCAGAAATAAAAGTTCTCGGAATGACCTAAAACTTCACGAAGAATATTTTTGGAATATATAAAAAATACTGGCGAAAGAATCAACTCAAGGGGGCCCACACCCTGCCCACGAGGGTGGGGGGCGCGCCCCCCTATCTCGTGGCCCCCCTGATGCTCCACCGACCTCAACTCCGACTCTATATATTCACGTTCGGGGAGAAAAAAATCAGAGAGAAGGATTCATCGCGGTTTACGATACGGAGCCTCCGCCAAGCCCTAATCTCTCTCGGGAGGGCTGATCCGGAGTCCGTTCGGGGCTCCGGAGAGGGGAATCCTTCGCCATCAGCATCATCAACCTTCCTCCATCACTAATTTCATGATGCTTACCGCCGTGCGTGAGTAATTCCATCGTAGGCTTGCTGGACGGTGATGGGTTGGATCAGATTTATCATGTAATCGAGTTAGTTTTGTTAGGGTTTGATCCCTAGTATCCATTATGTTCTGAGATTAATGTTGCAATGACTTCGCTATGCTTAATGCTTGTCACTAGGGCCCGAGTGCCATGATTTCAGATCTGAACCTATTATATTTTCATGAATATATGTGAGTTCTTGATCCTATCTTGCAAGTCTATAGTCACCTATTATGTGTTATGATCCGTTAACCCCGAAGTGACAATAATCGGGATACTTACCGGTGATGACCGTAGTTTGAGGAGTTCATGTATTCACTAAGTGTTAATGCTTTGGTCCGGTACTCTATTAAAAGGAGGCCTTAATATCCCTTAGTTTCCGATAGGACCCCGCTGCCATGGGAGGGTAGGACAAAAGATGCCATGCAAGTTCTTTTCCATAAGCACGTATGACTATATTCGGAATACATGCCTACATTACATTGATGAACTGGAGCTAGTTCTGTGTCACCCTATGTTATAACTGTTGCATGAGGAATCACATCCGACATAATTGTCCATCACTGATCCATTGCCTACGAGCTTTTCACATATTGAACTTTGCTTAGTTACTTTTCCGTTGCTACTGTTACAATCACTACAATACCAATACTATTACTTTTGCCACCGTTACCGCTACTATCATATTACTTTGCTACTAAATACATTGCTACAGATATTAAGTCTTTCAGGTGCGGTTGAATTGACAACTCAACTATTAATACTTGAGAATATTCTTTGGCTCCCCTTGTGTCGAATCAATAAATTTGGGTTGAATACTCTACCCTCGAAAACTGTTGCGATCCCCTATACTTGCGGGTTATCAACATTGTGCCATAAGACATAGAAGCAATATCATCATCAAGTGCGTCATCCTCCACAATTCTTTTTGATTCATTTTCATGAGGCACAACAATAATAGGAGCAACATTATGTGGGAGAGATACCCTTTTACCTCTATTATTTCTTCTTTTCTTCTTCTTCACCACACCATGTGTGGGTTTAATTAATCTTTTCAAGCTTCTTATTGATAAGATTGGTTGGATAGGAAGCTCCTCCTCGTTACTTGATTCATCATAATAAACACTAGGAGGGTATTGGGAAATATTTTCCCTTTCATTAGTACCCTCTTCATATTCTATTTGTTTTCTTGTCTTTAGATAGTTGGCAATATAAGGATTCTCAATTCAATTTACCGCACAAAACATATAAATTTCCTCTAGATCAAAATCAAGAAATCTCTCAAGATTAAATTTTGGAATACCCTTAGTTATACGTTTCATTTCTTCATATACCAAAAGAAGACTAAGCTCTTTATGATGCTTAAGGATAATCAAGTTATCACAATTTTTGGACACGATTTGATCATGAAACAATTTGTATTGGAGATTTAAATGACCACGTTCATTGCAAAGTTCATAAGGATGGCGAAAAAAATAAATCTTTCAGCACAATCATCTAGCCTCTCTTGCAACTTTTTCGTTTCTAAATATTTATGCTTCTTTCGAAATCTATCTTCCCTTTTTGGTGTGCAAATGCATTCCCAATTCACTCCGCAAAAATTGACATGCTTATAAGAAACACTTTTCTCATGACTTGTGCAATCATCATTAGCATTTTGGATATTCAACGAATTCATATTAACAACATCACAATCATGGTCATCGTTCAAATATTTTGTGCCAAACATTTTATTGACTTCTTCTTCTAACAACTGAGCCCAATTTTCTGATCCATCATTTTCAAGAAAGATATTATAAAGATGATCAATAATGTGATGCAACCTCAATTCCATTTTTAGTTTTCTTTTTATAAACCTAACTAGTGATAAAACAAGAAACTAAAAGATTCAATTGCAAGATCTAAAGATATACCTTCAAGCAGTCACCTCCCCGGCAACGGTGCCAGAAAAGAGCTTGATGTCTACTACGAAACTTTTCTCTTGTAGACACGTGTTGGGCCTCCAAGCGCAGAGTTTTGTAGGACAGTAGCAATTTTCCCTCAAGTGGATGACCTAAGGTTTATGAATCCGTGAGAGGTGTAGGATGAAGATGGTCTCTCTCAAACGACCCTGCAACAAAATACAAGAAATCTCTTGTGTCCCCAACACACCCAATACAATGGCAAATTGTATAGGTGCACTAGTTCGGCAAAGAGATGATGATAAAAGTGTAATATTCATGGTAGAAATATATTTTTATAATCTGAATAAAAACAACAAGGTAGAAAATAGTAAACTGGCACAAAAACGGTATGGCAATGCTTAAAAACAAGGCCTAGGGTCCGTACTTTCACTAGTGCAATCTCTCAACATTGTTAATATAATTGGATCATATAACCATCCCTCAACGTGCAACGAAGAATCCCTCCAAAGTTCCTATCTAGTGGAGAACATAAGATACAATTGTTTGTAGGGTACGAAACCACCTCAAAGCTATTCTTTCCGATCAATCTATCCTAGAGTTCGTACTAAAATAACATGAAGCTATTCTTTTCGATCGATCAAACCAAGGGTTCGTACTAAAATAACGCCGAAGCAAATTCATATTCATAATATTCAATCCAACACAACGAACTTCAAAGAGTGCCCCAAGATTTCTACCGGAGATACAAAGACAAGAACATGCATCAACATCTATGCATAGATTATCCCAATGTCACCTCAGGAATCCGCGAGTTGAGTGCCAAAACATATATCAAGTGAATCAATATGATACCCCATTGTCACCGCGAGTATTAAATTGCAAGGCATATATCAAGTGTTCTCAAATCCATAAAAGTATTCAATTCGATAACAATGAAATATCAAAGGGAAAAACTCAATTCATCACAACAAGATAGAGAGGGGAAAACACCATACGATCCGACTATATTAACAAAGCCCACGATACATCAAGATTGTGTCATCTCAAGAAAATGAGAGAGAGAGAGAGATTAAACACATAGCTACTGGTACAAACCCTCAGCCCCGAGGGTGGACTACTCCCTCCTCATCGTGGTGGCCGCCGGGATGATGAAGATGGCCACCGGTGATGATTCCCCCCCTCTGGCAGGGTGTCGGAAAGGGTCTAGATTGGTTTTCGGTGGATATAGAGGCCTGCGGCGGGGAACTTCTTATCTAGGTTAACCCCGAGGGTTTTTGGAATATTTGTGAATTTATAGGGTAAGAGGGGGTGCGGGAGGCCATTGAGGTGAGCACAACCCACCTGGGTGCGCTTGGGCCCCCAAGCGCGCCTGGGCCCCCAGGCGCACCCTGGTGGGTTGTGCCCCCATCGGGGCACCCCCAAGTGCTGCTCTGGCCCATCCTGGGTGTTCTGGTCCATAAAAAATCTCCAAAAAGTTTTGCGGTGTTTGGACTACGTTTGATATTGATTTCCCGTGATGTAAAAATCAAGCAAAAAACAACAACTAGCACTAGGCACTAGGTCAATAGGTTAGTCCCAAAAAATGATATAAAGTTGCTATAAAATGATTGTAGAACACCGAAGAATGATAATATAACAGCATGAATACTTCATAAATTATAGGTACGTTGGAGACGTATCAAGCATACCATCCCACAAGGGGTAGCGCGCCCCCCCTTAGGCAGGAGGCCGAAGTGGAGAACGAACAAGGGTATTTTGGCCCCCTTGAGTGAGTACTGGATTAGGGGGTCCTTGGGTGTCCGGTTTATTCGATATGGGCCGGACTGATGGGACATGAAGATAAAGCAGAAGACTATCACCCGTGTATATGCGTGGACGGCAAGTTTGGTGTCCCGATATACTGTGTCCTTCCTCTGCAAGTCGACTTTGTACAACCCTAGGCCCCTCCGGTGTATATATAAACCGGAGGGTTTAGTCTGTAGAGGCTATCGGAAGAATCATTGTAGCGATCCGACCTCAGGCGGTCAAATCTCTGTGTATAAGTGTCATCCATGGATTGGTAATGCTGACACACACAGTACTCGAGGATTTATAACAGAGTTCAATCACACACTTATTACATCGAAGGTCTCAAAAGTGAAATTATTACAATAATATGGCTGAAGGCCATCTAAATAAGATAACTGCGGAAGCTTCGAAGGTAAATGAGTCCATCAACTCCAACGGCATAGCTGAGTGCATGACAACAACCTAGCGCACCTTACTCTTCGTCTGAAAACTCTGCAACATAATATGTTGCAGCCTGTGTAGGTCAGCACATGGAAAATGTTGGCAAGATAACACTATAGAGCAATGAACAAGTAACAACTATAACTATATGCATATATGGTTGGTGGAGGCTCCATGGATATCATTTTGCATAAAGCCAGTTTTTCCCTACAACAAAGGAATATATTTTTATTTAACTACAAATTTTGTTGAAAACATTGAGAATGGTAAACCTATCTCAATCCCAAATTAATAATCAATAACCCCATAGATTAATTAAGTAAAGTGATGAGATCAACATAGTAATTCAAGCACCAGATACTCAAGATGTCCATAACCGGGGACACGGGTAACCATGATTAGTTTACACACTCTGCAGAGATTTGCGCACTTTTCCCCACAAGACTCGATCTCCTCTGTTGTATTCTCGCACTTCATGATGTTTGAGAAACGGATGAACGAGACACAGTCTTTCCAAAGAGGTCCCTTAACCGATAGATAGGCCGGTACACCTACAATCCCCTACATCTGCTAGCCCATCATGGAAAGGTTTCCCACAACTTACTCAACTATGCCAGAGTCCATAATGGCTTGTGGCTGCACACGAAAGTTTCCAGCTTGAATAACATAATGATCCCTTTGAGCCTGGGTGGCGAACCATAGGAAAAATCACACGGATACCCCAGGATTCTTCTTTGGACAACACTGGAATTCCCTTGCTGCCCACAAACCAATCCACCCAGATGTGTGTTAAAATAGCCACCTTAAGTAATCCCTTAGTTCATAATAACACTCACAATTGTCATGAAACACCCAAACCAAACCACGTCTATGAGCATAGCATAGCAAAGTATAATAAGCGTCACGTAGTAACTCTCAAGGTTTGAATAAAAGGGAAATAGGTACTACCGCAACAACTACTTCCCAATACCCACATGTTAAACAGATCCTACTCATGCAATGTTTGAGGATTGAGACTAACGCATAAAACTAGGTAATAAGGGATATGATCAAATTGTTACTTTCCTTGATGACGATCTGAAAACCCTACTGACTCGTAGTAGCACGCTTCGCACTCCGGAAACTCTATCATGAACAAAAAATAGCATACACAAGCACTCAAGCATAAGATGCATGGGTAAAATTCAAAGGAAAATATCCAGACAGAAAGTTCAACTGAAGAGCTTTGATTTGCAAAAAGAATCAAT
Organism: Triticum urartu; assembly: GCF_003073215.2. Classification (NCBI taxonomy): domain Eukaryota; kingdom Viridiplantae; phylum Streptophyta; class Magnoliopsida; order Poales; family Poaceae; genus Triticum; species Triticum urartu. Next base: position 349,596,706 of record NC_053025.1, read on the forward strand.
CGAATCGGAGCTACGAAACTCAAACTACGATCAAAATAAGTTCAAATTCAAATCTGCTTGAAACCAAATTTTAAATTTTCAAAACCATGTTCAAGTGGATTATCTGGAAAGAGGGGAACAAGACGAAGATTTTGGCATTGGTTTCACTGGATTTGGACGAACCACTAAAAACTAACGAGGGTTTGAAGATCAGGGACTAATCTGTGATAAAAGTAATCACAGATAGGTCCTTGGCCCAAAAATAAAAGAAAAAGAAAAAACTAACGGCCGAACGTTCGCTACGAAACCCTAATGAACGATAACGTTTGCTACTGCGGATTAACGGACAAACGTCCGCTAATTAGAACCAATCGTAAAACCAAGAAAAACCCTAACCCTAAAAAAATAAACCGGAAGAGAAAAAACCGAGGGATAACCGGATCAGTTTTTACTGGTTAATCGGAGAAAAGCGTCAGTAAGATCCGGCGCAGCTCTAGCGGCTTGCGGTGGGGCTCCGGCGGCGAGGCGTGGCGGCAGTGGCGGCGCGGTGGTGGTGCGACGCGGTGGTGGCAGCAGCGGCTTGCGGTGCGGCGTGACTCGGCGGGGTGGCGGGCTGCGGCGGCAGGGTGGGGTGAGGAGGAGGGGCGGCGGCTGCTCGCCTTTTAAAGGCCAAAGGGGGGGTTCTGCCTTGGGGGAGGGACAACGGCAAGGCATAGTCCGGCTCAGACTCTTGCCAGCGGCGGCGGCGCGGCGCGGGACTCCTCCCGCGCAGGAGGGAGGCGGCAGGGCGAGGTGGGCTGCGGCCCGGCTCGGCTGGGCCTTCGGCCCAGTCGGGCGACGATTTTTTATAAATTTCGCCCGAAAGAAAAAATCTAATAAAATATTAAAAAAATCTAAAACTACCAGAAACAATTTTCACAGTCTAAATATAATATTTAGTACAAAGTGAACATTTTTCTCGCCTAAAAATGAAATGTTCAAAAATGCATATTTTTCTAATTCAAATGAAATCCAAATAAAATTTTAATTTGATTTTAAAATTTCTTCTCCAATATTCCTTTCATTTGAAGAAGTCATTTTATCTTCTCTCTTTTATTAGAAATAATTGTAGAAAAATATTAAAATCAAATTTGATCCTCTTTTCAAATTTGAGAAAATTCAAATATGAAAATTTATGAAACCTCCAACTCTCTCCTTGGGTCCTTGAGTTGCTTAATATTTATAGGATCACAACCAAAAATGCAAATAAAGTATGATATGCATATGATGACCTATGTATAACATCCAAATTGAAAATTGGGATGTTACAAACCTACCCCTCTTAAGATGAATCTTGCCCTCGAGATTCGGGTTGGCTAGAAAATAGGTGTGGGTGGTCTTTCCGAAGGTCTTCTTCTCTCTCCCAGGTGGCTTCCTCCTCGGTATGGTGGCTCCACTGAACTTTACAAAACATGATAACCTTGCTGCATGTAACTCGGTTGTCAAACTCGAGATCACTCTCCAACTGAATTGCTTCCAGGGGCACCATAACTCTTAGAGGAATATCGGCCATCTCAGCATGGCACCTCTTCAACTAGGAAAGGTGAAACACATCATGAACTCCTGACAATCCTTCTGGTAATTCCAATTTATAGGCCACCTCTCCCATACGCTCCAGAACTCGGTATGGTCCTACAAATCTCGGGGCTAACTTTCCCTTAATTCCAAATCGTTTAACTCCTCGGAGTGGTGATACACGAAGATATGCTCTGTCTCCGATCTCATAGACTACCTCCTTGCATTTAGTATTGGCATAACTCTTCTGCCTGGACTGAGCTACCTTCAGTCTATCTCGAATCAATTTAACCTTCTCTTTAGACTCTTTGATCAAATCTGGTCCAAACAACTGATGGTCTCCAACTTCATCCCACATCAACGGTGTCCTGCATCTTCTTCCATACAAAGCTTCGAAAGGGGCCATCTTTAAACTAGCCTAATAGCTGTTGTTGTATGAGAACTCTGCGTAAGGCAAATTATCGTCCCAACTAGACCCATAATCTAGCGCATAGGCTCTCAACATGTCCTCCAGAATCTGATTGACTCTCTCTGTCTGACCATCGGTCTGCGGATGAAAGGATGTACTGAAATCTAGCCTAGTACCCAAAGTCTAGTGCAGTTAATTTCAAAACTTCAGGGTAAACTGTGTCCCTCTATCTGATACGATGGTCCTCAGAAGTCCATGCAGACATACGATCCTGTTCATATATATCTTAGCCAACTTCGGGCTTGTATACATGGTTTTCACGGGGATAAAGTGAGCCACTTTGGTCAAGCGATCAACTACTACCCAGATAGAGTCATATCCTCATCGTGTCTCGAGTAATCCGGTGATAAAGTCCATACCAAGTTTATCCCACTTCCATTCGGGTATCAGCATCGGCTGTACTAATCTTGCTGGCTTCTCGCATTCTGCCTTCACTCTCTGACATACATCACATATACTGCTACATACTCGGCGATATCCTTCTTCATACCGGTCCACCAGAAACGTTCCTTCAAATCCAAACACGTCTTGGTGTTTCTGGGGTGTATCGAGTATGGCGAGTCATGGGCCTCCTGAAGTATTAACTTCCTGATCTCCACATAATTTGGGCACATATACACGATCCTCAAACCATAAAGTTTTGTGCTCATCCTCACGAAAACCTTTGGCTTTTCCTTTTCTCATCTTCTCCTTTATCTCAGCAATTTCCATATCATCCTTTTGAGCTTCTCGAATCTTTCCCAATAATGTAGACTGAACCTCCATTGCTGCAACAAAACCTCTTGGAACTATCTCCAAAAGAAGTTCCTTGAGATCGTCAACTAACTCCTGCGGTAATCCTCCGCTTACGAGGGTATTGACATAACTCTCTCGGCTTAAAGCATCTGCTATGACATTGGCCTTTCCTGGATGATAATGCAACTCCATATGATAATCCTTTATGAGCTCCAACCGTCTCCTCTGCCTGAGATTCAACTCCTTCTGCGTGAAGATATACTTCAAACTCTTGTGATCTATGTACACATTACATCGGTTTCCAATCAGAAAATGTCTCCAGGTCTTGAGCGCATGCAGTACGGCTGCTAACTCCAAATCATGTGTGGCATAATTTAACTCGTGAGGTCGAAGTTGCCATGAGGCATATGAAACAACTCTTCCATCTTGCATAAGTACACCTCCAAGTCACAAGTGAGAAGCATCGCATTATACTTGGAAGTCCTTGCGTATATCCAGAAGAATCAACACTGGGGTTGTAACCGAACGTTTCTTCAACTCCTGAAAACTGGCCTCACATTCCTCGGTCCATTTGAACTTGGTATCCTTATTCAACAACTCCATCATGGGTTTTGCAATTTTGGAGAAGTTCTCAATGAATCTCCTATAATATCCTGCGAGTCCTAGAGAACTATGGATCTCTCCTACCGTGGTGGGTGCCAACCACTCATTGACAGACTGAACCTTGGTAGGGTCTACGGCTATACCTTCTCCTGATATAACATGTCCAATAAGTCCAACTTCATTCAACCAAAACTCACACCTGCTAAACTTGGCATATAGCTGATGTTCCCTGAGCTTCTCGAGAACTAAGCGCAAGTGTTCCTCTTCATTCTTCGAGTACACCAAAATATCATCAATGAATACCACAACAAACTTATCCAAAAACTCCATGAAGACCTTATTCATCATACTCATAAAATAGGCAGGGGCATTAGTCAATCCAAAAGACATAACCGTGTACTCATATAGCCCATACCTTGTGGTAAAAGCTGTCTTAGGTATATTCTGTTCTCGGATCTTCAACTAGTGATATCCTGATCGAAGATCGATCTTGGAGAATACTTTAGCTCCTTGCAAATGGTCAAACAGATCATTGATCATCGGTATTGGGTACTTGTTCTTGATCGTCACTTCATTCAAAGCCCGATAATCAACAAGCATTCTCAAAGATCTATCCTTCTTCTCAACTAAGAGCACTGGGGCTCCCCACGGTGATGAACTTGGTCAGATATAACCTTTCTCCAATAACTCCTTAATCTGATTCTTACTTTCCTCTACATCATTTGCGGGCATAAGATATGGTCTCTTCGATATTGGTCCCGTGCCTGAAAATAGCTCTATCAAAAATTCTATGTCTCGATCTGGCGGCATGCCTGGTAATTCCTCTGGAAATATATCCAGGTAATCCTTCACAACAGGCACTTCTTCATGAACAACTCCCGAGAGAGAATTCACTTGGGTCCTCCTTGGCGCATGCCTAGACACATACTTGATCCTTTTTCCCTCCGGGGTGGTGAGTAGAATTGACTTACTAGCACAATCGATATTTCCTCCATACAATGATAGCCAATCCATGCCTAGTATCACATCCAATCCTTGTGACTCCAAGACTATTAGGTCTGAGTGGAAAACATGCCTACCTATGGTCAATGGCATCTAAAAACATCCATTGCTTGCCATATACTCCGCTCCAGGTGAGCTTACTAACATAGGTGTCTTAAGAACATTGGTGGGCAGCTTATACTTATCCACAAATCCCCTTGATATATATGAATGCGATGCACCAGTATCAAGAAGAAAAATTGCAGTAAAGGACTTAATCAAAAACTTACCTATAACTGCATCTGGCTGTTCTTCAACCTCCTCCATGTTAATGTGGTTCATTTGTCCTCCGGTGAAAGGGTTGGGCTTGTATCCAGAGTTTCCATTTTCCATTACCATTCTTCAACTTTGATCAATCATTGGCGTAGTGTCCAGTCTTCCGGCACTTGTAACAGGTGACATGACTCAGGTCCTTCTTAGCGGGCGTTGCTGGATTGGAACGGTTCTAGCTGCTGCTTGATCCATTCCCATTCCCATTCTTATGGCCACTATGGTTATGTGTGCTTCCTCCATTATGAGTATGGACTCCATGGTTATGGGTGTAACCTCCCGAGTTAGGGGTAAAGAGAGGCTTCTGCTGAGCTCCAGAATTATACTTCCCCTGTCCATACTTCCGTTTGTGGCTCTCTATTTGCTGCTTGCTTTCAAGCATAAGGGCCATGTCTACCAACTCTTGGTAGTTAGTGAATGTTGCCACCATCAACTGCATACTCAGCTCATCATTCAGCCCTTCCATAACAGTCTCCTGCTTCACGGCATCTGTGGCCACATCATTTGGGGTATAGCGAGCCAAATTACTAAACTCATCCACGTACTGCCCCACAGTACGATTTCCCTGGCGTAAGTTGCGAAACTCACGCTTCTTCATACTCATTGCTCCAGTTGACATATGGGTTGTGCGGAAAGCTTGCTGAAACTGATCTCATGTGACATTGGCTATGGGAAAAGTGGCTGTGTAATTCTCCCACCATGAGGCTGCGGGTCCATCCAATTGATGTGCGGCAAAGTGCACCTTCTCAGCATCTGTGCAACCTGTGGTGGTCAGCTCCCTTCCAATCCTACGGAGCCAGCATCAGTAACAATTGGCTCGGTGCTACTAGAAAACACCGGTGGATTCAACCTCAGAAAATGGGCTAAGTTGTCAACTAGAGGTGGTGGCGGTGGGTTGTTAGTGTTGTTGTTGTTTTTGTTGCCTTGGTTCTAGACTAGTAGCTGCATCAAGGCATTCTGCTGTTGGATCTACTGGGTGAGCACCGGTGGGAAGACAAATCCGGGGTCACGTCTCGGAGGCATCTGATGGGTTTAGAGGGGAGAGATTAGAATAGAGTGAGGTCTAGAAAGAAATCACTTCCCATATGCACATGAGACAAAACACATTCATTATCACACCACTCAATTCAAAACAAGGGCATACAATTGATCTAGCTACCGTTACAAAATACTCTGACTACTACTATATACATGGGGAATACTATTGATAATAAGGTGGTCGACTAGAAATTTTGATCGGAGGAAGACTCCATGATATCTTCTCCAGCTTCGTCTTCATTATCATCATCACTATCGGGGGCGGAGTTGGTGTCGTCGATGATGATGTAGTCTCATGGCTGGGTTTCCTCCTCTGGTGCGGGATCTCTCATGAATATTCCTAGCTTCTTCTTCAGGTCTTCATTCTTATCCAGTAGTACTGCAATTTCCTCTCCATATCCATCATGTGTAGACTTGAGTTCCTCTTCTACCTCCATGTTCCGTGTCATCACCTTCTTCATGTCTATCATGTTGGCGCACATCTGGTTCTCCTGGTGACGAATGTGTTGGTTTAGCTCCTGGATGTAGGCTGCAATGGACTTGTCCCTCCTGGTGTAGATTATCTCGCATTGCTCATCTCGGCGTCCACATATCTGGTAGATGGTGTCCTTAAGATCCTTGTGATAAACTTCGCCGATGCGTCCCATGGCGATGTGGGATGCCATGCTCTTTCCTAAACTCCAGGTTGGTGCATCAAACGAAAACTCTATGGGCTCAATAGCTAGTGTGAAAGTCCTTCCTGGAACATGTACTCAAATTGTCTAGCGTTCTTCTTTTGGTAGAGTGGCGGTGTAGGTCCCCGTGAAGCTTGGTATTCTGATGCTTAGGTACTTAGTGGCCTCCTTCAAGTGTCGTCCAAAAGGGGTGTCTTCATCCAGTTGAGCAAACTTGTTCCTTGGATCCGCCATCTATAGATTGGAAAGTGGAGAAGAGTCCGAAATGAGTAGAGGAGAGTGTCCTATGGCTCACCTTAGTGGTCGCGTCCTACAGTTAGCGTGTGCTCTTGTAGCGATCCGACCTCAGGCGGTCAAATCTCTGTATATAAGTGTCATCCCTGGATCGGTAATGCCGACACACACAGTACTCAAGGATTTATAACAAAGTTCAATCACACACTTATTACATCAAAGGTCTCGAAAGAGAACTTATTACAATAATATGGCTAAAGGCCATCTAAATAAGATAACTTCGGAAGCTTCGAAGGTAAATGAGTCCATCAACTCCAACGGCATAGCTGAGTGCATGACAATGACCTAGCACACCTTACTCTTCGTCTGAAAACTCTGCAACATAATACATTGCAGCCTGTGTAGGTCAGCACATGGAAAATGTTGGCAAGATAACACTATAGAGCAATGAACAAGTAACACCTATAACTATACGAATATATGGCTGGTGGAGGCTCTATGGTTATCATTTTGCGTAAAGCCAATTTTTCCCTACAATAAAGGAATATATTTTTATTTAACTACAAAGTTTGTTTAAAACATTGAGAATGGTAACCCCATCTCAATCCCAAATTAATAATCAATAACCCCACAGATTAATTAAGTAAAGTGATAAGATCAACATAGTAATTCAAGCACCAGATACTCAAGATGTCCATCATCGGGGACACGGCTAACCATGACTAGTTTACACACTCTGTAGAGGTTTGAACACTTTTACCCACAAGACTCGATCTCCTCCGTTGTATTTCTCACACTTCATGATGTTTGAGAAACGGATGACCGAGACACAGTCTTTCCGAAGAGGTCCCCTTAACCGATAGATAGGCCGATACACCTACAATCCCCTACATCTGCGAGCCCATCATGGAAAGGATTCCCACAACTTACTCAACTATGCCAGAGCCCATAATGTCTTGTGGCTGGACACAGAAGTTTCCAGCATGATAAACATAATGATCCCTTTGATCCTGGGAGGCGAACCATAGGAAAAATCACACGGATACCCCGGGATTCTCCTTTGGACAACACTGGAATTCCCCAGTTGCCCACAAACCAATCCACCAAGATGTGTGTTAAAGTAGCCACCTTAAGTAATCCCTTAGTTCATAATAACACTCACAACTGTCATGAAACACTCAAACCAAACCACGTCTACGAGCATAGCATAGCAAAGTATAATAAGCGTAACGTAGTAACTCCTAAGGTTTGAATAAAAGGGCAATAGGTACTACCTCAACAAATACTTCCCAATACCCACATGTTAAACAGATCCTACTGATGCAATGTTTGAGGATTGAGACTAATGCATAAAACTGGGTAATAAGGGATGTGATCAAAGTGTTACTTGCCTTGCTGACGATCTGAAAACCCTAGTGGCTCGTAGTAGCACGCTTCACACTCCGGAAACTCTATCATGAACAAAAAATAGCATACATAAGCACTCAAGCAGAAGATGCAAGGCTAAAACTCAAAGGAAAAGATCCAAACTGAAAGTTCAACTGAAGAGCTTCAATTTGCAAAAAGAATCGATCGAATCGGAGCTACGAAACTCAAACTACGATCAAAAGAAGTTCAAATTCAAATCTGCTTGAAACCAAATTTTAAATTGTCAAAATCATGTTCAAGTTGATTATCTAGAAAGAGGGGAACAAGACGAAGATTTTGGCGTTGGTTCACTGGATTTGGACGAACGAGTAAAAAGTGATGAGGGTTTGAAGATCAGGGACTAATCTATGATAAAAGTAATCGCGGATAGGTCCCTGGCCGAAAAATAAAATTAAAAGAAAAATAAAAACCTAAGGAACGAACGTTCGCTACAAAACCCAAACGAACGAAAACGTTCGCTACTACGGATTAACGAACGAACATCCGCTAATTAGAACCGATTGTAAAACCGAGGAAACCACTAACCCTAAAAAAATAAACCGGAAGAGAAAAACCGAGGGATAGCTGGATCGATTTTTACCGGTTAACCGGAGAAAAATGCCGGCGAGATCCGGCGCGGTGGTGGTGCGACGCGGCAGCGGCGGCGAACGGCGGCGGCGCGGGTGGCGGCTTGCGGTGCGGCACGGCTCGGCGGGGTGGCGGGCTGTGGCGGCGGGGTGGGGTGAGGAGGAGGGGCGGCGGCGGCTCGCCTTTTAAAGGCCAAGGGGGGTATGCATTGGGGGAGGGGCGGCGGCGAGGCAGAGTCCGGCTCGGACTCTTGCCGGCGGAGGCGGCGTGGCGCGGGACTCCTCCCGCGCAGGAGGGAGGCGGCAAGGCGAGGTGGGCTGCGGCCCGGCTGGGCTGGGCCTTCGGCCCAGTAGGGCGGCGAACTTTTTTTTTATAAATTTCCCCTGAAAGAAAAAAATCCTAGTAAAATATAAGAAAAATCTAAAAATATCAGAAACAATTTTCACAGTCTAAATCTAATATTTTGAACAAAGTGAACATTTTTCTGGCCTAAAAATGAAATTTTCATAAATGCATATTTTTCTAATTCAAATATAATAGCAAATAAAATCCAAATAAAAATTTAATTTGATTTTAAAATTTCTGCTCCAATATTCCTTTCATTTGAAGAACTCATTTCATCTTCTCTCTTTTATTAGAAATAATTGGTGAAAAATATTAAAATCAAATTTGATCGTCTTTTCAAATTTGAGAAAATTCAAATATGAAAATTTGTGAAACCTCCAACTCTCTCCTTGGGTCCTTGAGTTGCTTAAGATTTCTAGGATCACAACCAAAAATGCAAATAAAATATGTTATACATATGATGACCTATTTATAACATCCAAATTGAAAATTGGGATATTAAAATCATAGGCTAGACAACTACAGTTTGCCATTACGATCTCGACGTAGATCAACTCTTGTAACCCCTATACACATCAAATACAATCAAGCAGGACATAGGGTTTTACCTCCTTTTAGAGGGCCCGAACTTGGGTAAACATCGTGTCCCTATTGTCCCTTGTTACCATTGATCCTCAGAAACACAACTAGGGACACCCTACCCGAGATCTGCTGGTTTTGACACCGACATTGGTGCTTTTTCATTGAGAGTTCCGTTGTGTTGTCGACAGAAGAATCGATGGCTCGCCTCGTCATCGACGACGATGCTGTTTCTGTGGAAACCTTTCTCCCTAGCCATCTCTTTGTGTTTGGCAGCTTTGTGCTATGTGCCAACTCGACCGGTCATCTTGAGCAGGTCGATAGCTACGCATCTGGTCACCAGATCAGCTTTGGAAGTTTGAACTACAACGCCGATATCCAAGGAGAGCTAATATTCGAGGGGTTCATGACTTCGGCCACCGCTCACCACCCACATGAAGGAGGCCCTTCGGATCTACTATCAGATCCCATCCAGGGGTCGACACTCGTGTCCGCCTTGGCCTTAGATCCGGGCTGGACTACTTTCTCCGAAGACGGGAGGGTGAACCCCGCCGGACTCTCTCGCATCACAAGGCTTCTAGCCAGAGACCCAGATGCGACCACGTCATCGGCGAACCCAGAATCAAATGGGACTCTCCCCGTCATCGGGAAGCCGGACTTGCCTCTGGGCACCAACTCTGAACTCTCGAGGTCTGCGTCCTTCGGGTTTGGTCTAGCGGTTATCGCCGAATCAAATTCAGCAGATTCTCAGACGCCTGTCCAACTCTCGCTCTTAAATGAGGCGCTAGACTTAATGCAATCTCTCGCCATCACGGAGGTGTCACCTCAGAACTACGCCCAGTTTGAACTAGGGGCTGAGACTAGGGAATTTTATGTCCCACCCACCACCCACTTAATAGCCACTGTCGAGGATTTTATCATGGTATAAAGGAAACAGTTGATCAGGCTATTATCCTCGATATAAAATGTCCTCGATGTTTTTGGCATTATCTGTAACAACATGGCTCGACGTATTAATTAGGGTATAAAGGAAATAGTTGATCACCACTCTATTTGGCAATCATTATATCTTCTATTATCATCTGTGTTCCCTCCCTAACTCAGACTGCCACACGTGCCTTAGTCTGGCCTTAACACCGGGGGCTGTATTCGGCCATGCACATTTCAATTCCGAACACCTATAGGGAACTCTTTGGCGTCTCGAATATTGCATTATATGCATCGGCTCCGAATCATGTCTTTGGTCTATAGTTGGGTTGCCCGGCTCCTGTGCTTACCACCTTACATCCCGCTCGTTCTGCTAAGGTAGTAAAGGGAGAACTACTGCGATTGTATTTCTGCTTCGTCCGATCAAGTACCTCAGTAGAGAAAGCCGAAAACTGACTGTCATTATATGCGAGAGCTGATCGGCAATTCGGCGGCTTAGTATTATACTACAAACCGTTAGTGATTCACACCGTGTTATACGAGGGGCTGGTCTTCATCCAGCTGCGTGGAAAAGGCACTGTAGTCCAGATAGCCACACACACACACAAGGGGCTAGTACTTAGCTCCACAGTCAAACTCCTATGGCTAAGTGAAAGTAATAAAGCCGCATAGTCCAATTGCTTGGTTCACCTCGCGGACACCTCCTTTATGGACCAAGACGTTGGATAAAGTGTGGTCACGCGTTATGCCGAACACCCCTGTAGCATCTACATGGGGGCTGAAGCCGACGACTGGCAACTTTCAGAAATAGAACAATCAACGGTCGCACAGGAGGAAACATCGCTTGAAACAAAAAGCGCAAACATAGATATATAAACAGCATGGGTTCATCACATAGTTTGAACGACCCGAACACACTCAATCAAATATTATGTTCTTAGAATATTGCCCCTCTATCATTTGGGCTCCTTCTAGGACGTCATCGAAATTCCTCTTCGGCTTCCGATGATCTTTGCCTTCGGGCGGGCTTGCGGTTGCCACTTCGGTGGCCTTCATCTTTGCCCATTGCATCTTTACGCGGGCGAAGGCCATCCGGGTACCCTCTATGTAGGCCGAGCGCTTCACAACATCAATCCAAGGACGCGCATCGACAAGCCGCTTCACCAAACCGAAGTAGTGCTAGGAATCAGCTCGGCCGGCCAGAGTTGGACTATTAGATCCTTCATGGCCAAGCCGGCCACCCTATGCAGCTCTGTCAGCTGCTTCAACTGGTCGTTCAGTGGTGTCGGGTGTTCTGGCGTGAGAAATTGTGACCAGAACAACTTCTTGGTCGAGTTCCCCTCCTGGGATCGGAAGAACTGTGCGGCATCGGTGACACTCTTCGGAATATCCGCAAACACGTCTGGAGAACTCCACACGTGGGTGAGCAAAGCATACCTCTGACCTCCAAAGATACTCTGCAAAAGAAAGGCCTTACCAGCCGCTATCTGCCTTGCCTGATGGATCTCTTCGCGAGCACTCCGGGATTCGATCTACACCTCTTTGGCATCATCAAGAGCATTGTCAAGCTCAGACAACTGAGACGAAGTCTTCTCCTTTAGGGTTTTGCATTTGCTGATGGCATCCTTCAGCTTCTGCTCGACTTCGGCCACCCGAGCTTCATGTTGTCGGCGGGCAGCTTGCTCGGTCTTCAGTTCTGCAACCACTTTGTCAGCGGCTGCCTTGTTCGCCTCGACTTCTTTCTTGGCCTGGGCGAGGGCGCCTTTGAGGGTTTCGACCTCGGCTGTGCCATATATGCTCATAATCAAAAACATTCTGAGTTAACCTCTTAATATACATATCACTTCTCATATACAACTAAGTTTTTAACATCATACACACACCTTGAATCTCACCGCTTATTAATGCGACCGACTTCCTCATCTACCACCTGAAGCGTCCGATCATGTTTGGAAACCACTATGGCATGGGCGGTTGCCGCCAACATGGAGGCTTGTTGTAATATCAACACAGTTTGTTACTCTCCCAGATACTATGTGGATCCTTGATGACCCACAAGTATATGTGTCAAACCCAACGAGGAGGAGAAGAAAATGACAAGCGGTTTTCAGCAAGGTAATGTCTGCAAGTGCTAAAATTGTAAGTAACAGAGCAGTTTGATAGCAAGATAATTTGTAACTAGCAAGTAACGATGATAGTAGCAAAAGTGCAGAAAGGTATTCCAATCCTTTTGAGGCAAAGGACATGCCAAAACGGTCTCTTATGATAAGCAAAGCGTTCTTGAGGGTACACGGGAATTTCATCTAGTCACATTCACCATGTTGGTTCGATTTGTGTTCGCTACTTTGATAATTTGATATGTGGGTGGACCGGTGCTTAGGTGTTGTTCTTACTTGCAAAAACCCCTTACTTATGATTAACCCTCCCGCAAGCAGCCGCAACTATGAGAAAAGTATTAAGAATAAATTCTAACCATAGCATTAAACTTTTGGATCCAATCGGTCCCTTACAGAATAGCGCATAAACTAGGGTTTAAGCTTCTATCACTCTCGCAACCCAACATCTAATTGCTACTCCACAAAGCGTTACCTTAGTCCCAAATATGGTGAAGTCTCATGTAGTCGACGTTCACATGACACCACTAAGGGAATCATAACATACATACTATCAAAATATCAAACCCATATCAAGTTCACATGATTACTTACAACATGATTTCTCCCGTGACCTCAAGAACAAAAGTAACTACTCACAAATGATAATCATGCTCAAGATCAAATGGGTATTAAATAGCATATTGGATCCGAACATATAATCTTCCATCAAATAAACCATATAGTAATCAATTACAAGATGTAATCAACACTACTAGTCACCCACAAGCACCAATCTATAATTCTGGTAACGAGATTGAACAAAAGAGATGAACTAGGGTTTGAGATGATATGGTGCTATTGAAGATATTGATGGAGATTGCCCTCCCCAAGATGGGAGAGTTGTTCATGATGATGATGACGATGATTTCCCCTGCGAGAGGGAAGTTCCCCCAGTGAAATCGCTCCGCCGGAGGGCAAAAGTGCTCCTGCCCAAGTTCTGCCTCAAGACGGCGGCGCTCCGTTCCTAAAGTCCTCCTCTTATTTTTTCTAGGTCAAAATGACCTATATACCAGAAGATGGGCACCGGAGGTGGGCCTGGATGAGCACAACCCACCAGGGCGCGCCTGGGCTCCCTGGTGCGCCCAGGTGGGTTGTGCCCACCTGGTGGGCCCCCTCTAGTACTTATTTGCTCCAATATTCATCATATATTCCATAAAAATTCTCTATGAAGTTTATCTTGTTTGGAGTTGTGCAGAATAGGTAGCCTGACGTAGCCTTTCCAGGTCCAAATTTCCAGCTGTTGGAATTCTCCCTCTTTGTGTGTACCTTGCAAATTATGAGAGAAAAGGCATTAGAATTACTCCAAAAAGCATTATTATGTATAAAAAGATCATAAATAACCGTAGGAAAACATGATGCAAAATGGACGTATCAACTCCCCCAAGTTTAGACCTCACTTTTCCACAAATGAAAACCGAATTCAAAAAACATGTCCAGATGCTTAGAGAGAGAGAGAGGTGTCGATAAAAACAAAATAAGGACATAGAAGCATCATGTTCATTATTATAACAGCAACATACTTAAACATAGGACTCTTATCATAGAACTTTTATCATAGACTTCTCATGAATAAGTAACAATTCATCACACTATTAAAGTATAAAGCAAAAATTCTATTAGAAACCAACAAACTATGTTCTCAGTCAACTTTGCAACTACAATTCATCATCTTTTTAGGAAGGGTCACGTATTGGAGCCTTTTGGAAAGTCCACATACTCAACCATCATATAGTCTTCTATGATTGCTAACACTTACCACATACACATGAGCAAAATGTTTCAACCGGACACATAGAAAGATAGGGGCTTATAGTTTTGCCTTCCAACGTATCCACCTCAAGGGTGATGTCAACAATAATTACTCATGCTACCCATATTCAACTGGAAATATGCGCCTAGATCTTTCCTCACCACATTGCCAAAGGAGAAAATAAAAAAAGGAATAAAGAGAAAACTTTGACTCTTTGCATAAGAGTAAATACATAAAAGTAAAAGATCGACCCTTCACAGAGGGAAGCAGAGGTTGCCACGCGCTTATTTGTTTGTATGCTCAACCCCTTAGTGCAAAAGAACATCATGTTGTATTTCCCCTTGTGATGGCAACCTTTATTATGCAGTCTCTCACTTTTATTCTTCACCATCACAAGTTCGTACAACACTCAATTTTCTCTTACACTAAATGATCTCACATTTTTAGAAGCAATTTTTATTGCCTTATTGCACCGATGACAACTTACTTGAGGGATCTTGGTCAATCCCTAGGTAGGTATGATGGACTCTTGAAAATAAGATTTGGGTTTAAGGGTTTGTGGATGCACAAGTAGTATCTCTACTGAGTGCGGAATTTTTGGCTACCAAAGATAGGGGCAAGCACCACATGTTACAATATGTATGACAATATGACTTCTATGTGAATATTAACAAACAATTTTTGATGGGGGCTCACAATACAAAACATTTCTAGGATAGTATATTTATATGTGAATCTTTTCTTCCCTTGTTAATTCTTTCATGAGTTGCATCATTGACCAATGCTATGTTTGTCAATCTCTAATAAAATTTCCTACTTATACTTTTCCTTATGTGGTGTCATCACCTGCCATAAGATTAGAATATGATCCTTTTCATTTATTTTCCATTATTCTTATTTATTTCCTTTCTTTTTATTGCAACTTGAAAGTAGAGAAAGCAACAACTCAAACTAAACTTTATTATATATCTCTCACACGATTACAGAGATAGATCACTAAGAAAAATCTCGAAAAGAAAGGACCGAACTAAATTTTTATTCATCTAAAGCAAAAGATTGAACTAAAATAAGTAAAGGCAAAATATAGTGGGGATGATACGATAACAGGGCACCTCCCCCAAGCTTCGCGGAAGCCAAGGGGAGTGCCCATACCCAATACTCAATTTTCTTTTGGTGATGAAGAAGAAGGTGGCGATGAAGCGATCATGTCCTTAAGGATCAAGAGATTCTCCAATCGACGGATGACACTCCGGAGGTGGATGATGTGCTCTTGATGCAGAATATTTTCACGGGTGAGATACTTATTTTGCACATGAACCGTTTCAATGATGCGAAACGCTTCAATCTCAGTAGGAGTAAGAAGATCATAGTAAGGCTTAAGTATATCTTATTCCTCCTCCTCGGCTGGCAGTGCTTTCTCGAACACTGGGGGTTGATCTACGGTAGCCTTCTTGCTCTCGTCTCCCTTGACGGCTTATACAGGCTCTTCTCTCTTCAGCTCGATCTTCATCAACCAAGCATCCTCTTCTACGTTGTTGGAGGAGGAAGAAGACATGATGCCTGGTGTCTGTGTCAAAACAGGCGGATATCGGGTAGGGGGTCCCGAACTGTGCGTCTAAGGCGGATGGTAACAGGAGACAGGGGACACGATGTTTTACCCAGGTTCGGGCCCTCTTGATGGAGGTAAAACCCTACGTCCTGCTTGATTATTCTTGATAATACGAGTAGTACAAGAGTTGATCTACCACGAGATCAGAGAGGCTAAACCCTAGAAGCTAGCCTATGGTATGATTGTATGTTGTCCTTCGGACTAAAACCCTTCGGTTTATATAGACACCGGAGGGGGCTAGGGTTACACAGAGTCGGTTACAAGGAAGGAGATCTACATATCCGTATTGCCAAGCTTGCCTTCCACGCCAAGGAGAGTCCCCTCCGGACACGGGACGAAGTCTTAAATCTTGTATCTTCATAGTCTAACAGTCCGGCCAAAGGATATAATCCGGCTTTCCGAATACCCCCTAATCCAGGACTCCCTCAGTAGCCCCTGAACCAGGCTTCAATGACGATGAGTCCGGCGCGCAGATTGTCTTCGGCATTGCAAGGCGGGTTCCTCCTCCGAATACTTCATAGAAGATTCTGAACACGAGGATTGTGTCTGGCTCTGCAAAATAGGTTCCACATACCACCATAGAGGGAATAATATTTACACAAATCTAATCTGCTGACGTACCCCGTAGTGTGACATCACACCACAGCCATGTCTTTGTTCGAATCCTTTTTCATAACCTATCTCAGCATGTTTCGCGAGGCGGTTTCCTTGGCACGTCTTGTCGAAGCAGAGATCGTGTCCCCTTATTACGGGATTCTCATCGATACGGACGTGGGTAACCCAACCGCGCCATCAATTACGGCGCTTGGGGGATAAGAGAGTTTTACGAGGCTGGTGGGGGCGCATAGTTTCGTCCGCCCTTATAAAGGGATAAGGTTTCACCTTTTTCTACCCATGCCTTCTTCCTCCTTGCTCATCCATTCTCGCGCACTCGAGCTCCAGCGCCCAAGTCCACATCCTTCTCCTCAACTCTCTCCAAATATTTCCGGAGCAGGAGGCAAGTCGATGGTCTCCTCCATCACGGAGGGACACATCAAAAAACTATGTGGGGCCAGATACTTAGCCGCGGATATCGCGCACCGGCTGCCAGCCGCGGGGCAGATCGTCCCTACCCCGAAACCTCAGGAAAGGGTGGTTTTCCTCCCCAACTTCGTCCGCGGACTGGGGTTTCCCCTCCATCCATTCATCCGCGGCCTTATGTTCTATTACGGGCTGGACTTTCATGATCTGGCCCCGAATTTCATCCTCAACATCTCGGCGTTCATCGTCGTGTGCGAGGCTTTCCTCCGCATCCGGCCCCACTTCGGCCTATTGCTGAAGACCTTCAATATCAAGCCGAAGGTAGTAGGCGGCCAACAAGTGGAATGCGGCGGAGCCATGGTGGGTAAAATGCCCAACGTTACATGGCTCGAGGGATCCTTCGTGGAGAGCATAAAGGGGTGGCAATCGTGGTGGTTCTACATCACCGAGCCGCGCGACGCTAACTGGGTGGCGGCCCCTGAGTTTCGATCCGGAATCCCTACGCGGCTCACTTTCTGGAAGGAGAAGGGCCTGTCCTGGGGCTCATCGGTGGAGCTGGATGGACTCCAGAAGTGTATCCGGAACATGACAAGCAAGAAACTTAATCTTGTCAACATAGTCCAGGTCATGCTCTTTCGCCGGATCCTCCCGTATCAACAACGGGCTTTCAACTTATGGGAGTTCGACTCGGCCCAGCACTAGACTCTACACGAGCTCTTTGACACGATGCATAAGGACGTCTGGAAGGTGCTATTCAAGGGCGCCGAGGTCCCCCCTTCTCTTATCGAGGACCGCGGGCTAAGCGCGAAGCGCCCTGCGAATCCGGTAAGCTCTGTGCATAGGGTATTTATTTCCCATAGCTTAACCATGTGCGGGGTCTGAGCTCCCATGCCTTTGACAGGACTGGGTGGAGACATCGGAACAGATTAACTGTCCGGCCCCTCTGCCCGAAGACCCCGCAGATGCTCTCCTGATGGAGATGCGGACTCCGGCTCCTTATGAGGTGCCGGAGAAGACCAAGAAGAAGGCCACGGGAACCCGAAAGAGTTCCCGGCGCTAGGTGGTATCGGACACATCGTCCGATAACTCCGAGGCGCACTCCTCCCGTGAAAACGAGGAGATGGAAGACGAAGATTCTCCCCCTCCAGCTGGGGGAGACAAGAAAAGGAAGGCCACCCCAACCGGGGAAGCCGAAGGGTCCAAGAAGGGAAGGACTCTCCTTCCGAACTATTCCACCACCGCCGCCGACGGCAAAGACGAGTGGCTGCTCAGGGCCAAGCCCCTGGCGAAGTCGTAAGTCTTCGGATACCAGAGTAACTCATAGCATACTTTTGTTGCACTGCTTCTCCTAACGTCGAATATGATTATGCAGTCCGCCCCAAGCCCGTATGGACGTATCATCGTCGGACGGTTCCTTGGACTCGTCGGACATGAATAGTGATACTCTTCCAACCGCCTCCTCTCCTTTCCCTACGGACAATGCCGAGGTATTGTCTCAAGGGGCACCAAGCCGGGGGGAGACAGTCCCGGAGGCGCCTCAAGGCGACCTTCCGGACTCCAGGAGCAAAGGGAGCAAGGCTCCCAGGGGCTCCAAGTTCGGCCCTCAGCCGGACACTGCGCCGGAACCGCCAGTGGTTCCGGACTCGGGCAGGCGGCCCTCTTCCAAGAGGGGAAAGCCGTCCGTGCCGGTGACCTCTGTCCATCCAGAGGCACCGGACGAACTACTGGGAGCACTTCGCGGCGCTTCCATCGACGAAGAGCACCACATATAATGAGTGCGGTGATCAAGAAGGTTCAGTCTGCCAAGAGCGGACTGACTGAAGCCTGTGCCAGCCTTCTAATAGGCTTTGAGGTAAGTATTTAAAATATAGGAAAAATATTACCACATAGACAGTAGCCCCTGATGCTCTGTTTGGTGTTCATAAAGAAAAGCCGAATAGAGGATCAAATAATATCTACAGGAGTCTAATATAAGTATGTCTTTATGCGTATGCAGGCTTCGCTGCTGACCTCTGCCGCACTGACTGCGGAGGTCGCTGCACTGAGGCAGCACCTCGAGCGGTCCGAGAAAGAGCTCGGTCTTGCGAAGAGGCACCTCGAGGAGAACAAAGTGAAGTAATGCCTTGTCCATATATATGTATATATAAAAAGATGCGGTTGCAAAATGATAGGATCATCATGAATGTGCCAGGGGCCACGACCGAAGTGGCGACCCTGAAGCAAGCGCTGTCTGAGGCTGAAAACAAAGCGGCCAAGGAGCACACCGAGCGGGAAAAACAAGAGGCACAGGTGGGCGAGGTGCAGCAAGAGCTCTAGGCTCTCGTGAAGAAGCACGAGGCTTTGGAGCTTGACTCGAAGACGTGAGAGTCCGAGCTTGCCGCGGCCCTCGAGAGCACAAAGCATGCCAAGGCCGAAGCCCAAAAGGCCCTCGAGGAGATTGAGGCAATGAGGAAAATAGCGGCGGGTAAGGCATTCAATATGCAAAGCAAGCATGTGAAAGTAAATTACTTGTTACTTACCCGAGTCCGGAGCTCTCTAGGAGCATTCACAGATTTGCCCCGCAGCGTGTCGGATGCCGCGAAATATTACTAGGCCGAGGAGGGAAGCTCGACGGAGAAGTTGTTCTGGTCTCAGTATACTGGGACCGAACACCCGATGCCCATGAGCAACCAGCTGAAGCAACTGGTCGAGCTGCACAAGGCGGCCGAACAGGCCATGAGGGGCCTTATAGTTCGGATGTGCCTTGGCGACTCCCTTCCCAACAGCTACTTCGTCCTGGTGAGGCAGCTTGTGGATGCCTGCCCATGGCTGGAAGTCATAAAGCGGTCCGTCTGCATTGAAGGTGCACGCCGGGGTTTTGCCCGTGCGAAGGTGCACTAGGCCAAGATGGACGCCGAGAAGCTGGTGAAGGAGGGGCCGCCGCAGGGCAAGGAGCATCGCCACCCCGAAATGTATTCTGAGGGTGTCATGAAGGGTGCCCGTCTTGTGGCGGATGAGTGTGCGAAGGATCTAATTTTTGAATGAACTTTCTCGTGTGAGCGTGTATTATGAAAACTTGTTCATATGCGCTATGCAACGCTTGTTTGAATTTAAAATATTACCTTCTATGTGGCTGTTTGTTAAATCTGAGAGATGGCGAGTGGTCGGCTTCTACCCCCATGCCACGAGTGCTGGGGTGTTCGGGATAAATCTGAGCACTCTTTTTCCCATTCTTGGGTCCTTCGAGGGAGGTGCTCAGCACAATGAACAAGGCAATCGGACTATAATGCTTTATCACTCTCACTTAGCCATAGAAGTCTACAATTTTAAATTTTGGCAAAGCCCGTAGTATTCGGAAGGCCGAATTTGGGGCGCTATACACGCCTTAAGTCGGACAAAGCCGACTCCTCGCTCTAAGTGGCATGAGTCTTTAGGGACTCGAGACCTCTCGAACAGCGACCAACTCTCGCCTTATCATGACAGTCAGTTTTAGCTTTCTCTACTGAGGTGCTTAGCCCAGATGAACCGGGGCACAATCGCAGTAGTTCTCCCAGTGCTACCTTAGCCAATATAGCGGAACGTAAGGTACCAAAACATGGGAGCCGGGAAAACCCAACCATTGACCCAAGACATGATTTGGAGCTGATGCATATAATGCTATAAGTTCGGGGTGCCGCACCATTGAAAGTGTTCAGACTTCTCACACCGTATTATGGGGTACGCTTAAGCCCCTGGCGTATTGGCCGTACCAGAGTGTACGGTTTCTGAATTTCATGAATGAATATATATATATAAGAAGAATGCGATAATAGTCTAGTTCTATGCATTGTTTATTCAAAAAGGTGCGTCGAAGCAGAATGATACAAGTAGTGTGGTAAGCAAAAAGTAGGACTATTTGACATGTCCCCTCCAAGGGCAAACTGAGGAATGGTATTTAAAGTAGGCATTTCACTCGTTATCAGAGACCACCTGGGAATTCCTTGATGCGACGTAGCTTTCTACCTCCTTGGTTGTTGTATCGTGTGTCCGGCAATCGTACTGCCGGACAGGGCTTCCAGAGATTAAAGTCCTGAAAGAAAGAAAAATAACAAAGCGGGAAGCCCCTAGTGCGGTTGAGCCGCGTCTTGGGGCGTGCTGTAGTCGTGCCCCCCTCCCCACATGTGCCCATGGTATTTTCAATGCGTAATTATGTACGCGTGGCATGGATTTCGCCGTTTGGCTGGGACTGGGGTGGGGGCCGCATTGCTATGCGAGCTCGGAACATGCCAGGCGGTCTTGTTGCTGTCTTTGCCGATTACTCCGGGCGCGCTTGAAGGTGTCCGGGTCCTTAATCGCCGAACTGGTGGATTGCCTTAAGAGGCTGCTTTGTGCTTCTGTTGCGAGGGCCGCAGTGTGCTCCTCCGTGCGGAGAGAGCGCTCTGTGTTTCCATTGACTGTGATGACCCCCCGAGGTCCTGACATCTTGAGCTTGAGATATGCATAGTGCGGTACCGCGTTGAATCTCGCAAATGCGGTTTGCCCGAGCAGTGCATGATAGCCACTGCGGAACGGGACTATATCGAAGATTAACTCCTCGCTCCGGAAGTTATTCGGGGATCCGAAGACCACTTCCAGTGTGACTGAGCCTGTGCAATGGTCCTCTACACCGGGTATGACGCCTTTGAAGGTCGTTTTTGTGGGTTTGATCCTTGAAGGGTCTATACCCATTTTGCGCACTGTGTCTTGATAAAGGAGGTTCAGGCTGCTGCCACCGTCCATAAGAACTCGAGTGGGGTGAAATCCGTCGATGATTGGGTCTAGGACCAGTGCAGCGAATCTGCCATGATGGATACTAGTGGGATGGTCCCAGTGATCAAAGGTGATCGGACAGGAGGACCATGGGTTGAACTTTGGGGCGACTGGCTCCAACGCATATACATCCCTTAATGCACACTTCCGCTCCCTCTTGGGGATATGGGTTGCGTATATCATGTTCACCTTCCGCACTTATGGGGGGAACCTCTTCTATCCTTCGGTGTTCGGCTGTTGGGGCTCCTCCTCATCATCGCTATGTGACCCCTTATCTTTGTTTTCGGCATTTAACTTGCCGGCCTGCTTCAACACCCAACATTCCCTGTTGGTGTGGTTAGCTGGCTTGTCGGGGGTGCCATGTATTTGGCATGAGCGATCGAGTATTTGGTCCAAACTGGATGGGCCCAGAGTGCTTCTTTTGAATGGCTTTTTCCGCTGATCAGGTTTAGAGCCTCTGAATCCGGCATTGACTATCGTATCCTCGGTATTGTCGTTGTTGATGCGGCGCTTGTGTTTGTTGCGACGTGACCTGCCATTCCATCCTTGGTATCCAAAGTACCATGGTTCTTTGATATATTATTGCTGCGAGCCAGCCAGCTGTCTTCTCCCGCGCAAAAGCGGGTCATGAGTGTCGTGAGGGCTGCCATAGATTTCGGATTTTCCTGGCCAAGGTGCCAGGCGAGCCACTCGTCACAGATGTTGTGCTTAAAAGCTGCTAGGGCCTCTGCATCCGGACAGTCGACGATTTGATTTTTCTTTGCCAGGAACCGTGTCCAGAATTGCCTGGCCGATTCCTCTGGCTGCTGAATTATGTGGCTCAAGTCATCGGCATCTGGTGGTCGCACATAAGTGCCCTTGAAGTTGTCGAGGAATGCGGCTTCCAGATCTTCCCAACAACCGATGGATTCTGCTGGCAGGCTGTTGAGCCAATGCCGAGCTGGTCCTTTGAGCTTGAGTGGGAGGTATTTGATGGCGTGTAGATCGTCACCGCGGGCCATGTGTATGTGCAGGAGGAAGTCCTCAATCCATACTGCAGGATTTGTTGTGCCGTGTATGATTCAATATTTATAGGTTTGAAACCCTCTGGGATTTGGTGATGCATTACTTCGTCTGTGAAGCATATGGGGTGTGCGGCGCCTCTGTAGTGGGCTATGTCGCGACGCAGCTCGAATGAGTCTTGTCCGCCGTGTTTGGCCCGGCCGGATTTGCTTTTACTGTATCCGGCGTGACGATTATCGTCTTGCGTAGTGGCGTGCCCTCGTGATCCGTAGATCGATCTTGCGTGTTTTGCTTTGTCCTCCAATACATCTTGCAGGTCTAGCGTGTTTCCCCGTGCCTTGCCATTTTTATTTGAGTGGCGTCGGGGTGCGGGCTGAGTTTTTGGCTGAAATGCCTCTCTGTCGCGGCCACGAGGTGGCCGATCAGCCGCATCATATGCTAGAGATGTAGGTTTTAATGCTTCCTCCTGTAGTCGGGGTAGCAACCTGTGCTTTGGGTAACTCTTGGAGGGGCGTTCGAGTTCATATTCCTCGGCCGCAAGGACTTCAGTCCATCTGTCAGCTAGCAAATCTTGATCAGCTTGAAGCTGCTGCTGCTTTTTCTTAAGGCTATTTGCCATGGCTATAAGCCGGCACTTGAAGCACTCTTGCTCGACGGGATCCTCCGGCACGACAAATTCGTCATCATCGAGGCTTGCCTTCTCTTCGGAGGGAGGCATGTAATTATCATCATCCGCCTCTCCATCTGCCGCTCTCTCGGGAGGGCTAGCTTCTCCATCCTCCTGCTCTAAATCTTGCTGGAGGGGATTGTTGTCATCTTCGGCATTGTCCGGAGTGCTATTATCTCCTGTGCCGGTGTCACCGCTTTTGCTTTGGCGAGACTTAGAGCGGCGCCGCTGACGTCGGCGCTTGGGTTGCTTCTTAGAGGGGTCATCCTCTGCTGTCCCGTCGCCATTGCCTTCTTTGGGTGTGTCCACCATGTATATATCATATGATGAGGTGGCTTTCCAGTGCCCTGTGGGAAGTGGTTCCTCTTCATCTCCCGCATCATCGTCCATACCGTCGATGTCTTCGGAGTCGAAGTCGAGCATGTCGGTCAAATTGTCAACAGTGGCTACTAAGTGGGTGGTGGGTGGGCGGCGAATTTCTTCGTCATCCGCATCCCAATCCTGCCGAACATAGTTTGTCTAGGACTCTCCTGACAGGGAGAGGGACCTTAATGAGTTCAGTATGTCGCCGAAGGGCGAGTGCTGAAAGATATCCGCGGAGGTGAACTCCATGATCGGCGCCCAGTCGGATTCGATAGGCACGGGCGCAGGCGGTTCGGAGTCCGTGGCCGGGGAAGAATCCGGTAGTTCGGCGTCACGGCTCCCGTGAAGGGTAAGGTCGATACGCGGCTCGATCGCCGCTGAGAATACGGCCTCCGTGGCGGGGTCTATCCACCCGTCCATGGATGGCGCAATTGGCTCCGAATTGAGGGTCGGAGCGGTTGCCGGTGCGGTCTCCTGAACACTGTCCGATGGTAGAGCTAAATCATGCTCATCATGACCGTGCGGCGCATTCGGCAGGGGCTCGAATCCGTCGAAGATCAGGTCTCCGCGGATGTCGGCCGTGTAGTTTAAGCTTCCAAACCTGACCTGGTGGCCAGGGTCATAACTCTCGATCTGCTCCAGATGGCCAAGCGAGTTGGCCCATAGTGCGAAGCCGCCGAATACAAAGATCTGTCCGGGGATAAAAGTCTCACCCTGGACTGCATCGCTATCGATGATCGAAGGAGCCATCAAGCCTAACGGTGACGACACAGAGGAACTCTCAATGAAAGCACCAATGTCGGTGTCAAAACCGGCGGATCTCGGGTAGGGGGTCCCGAACTGTGCATCTAAGGCGGATGGTAACAGGAGGCAGGGGACACGATGTTTTACCCAGGTTCGGGCCCTCTTGATGGAGGTAAAACCCTATGTCCTGCTTGATTATTCTTGATAATACGAGTAGTAGAAGAGTTGATCTACCACGAGATCAGAGAGGCAAAACCCTAGAAGCTAGCCTATGGTATGATTGTATGTTGTCCTTCGGACTAAAACCCTCTGTTTTATATAGACACCGGAGGGGGCTAGGGTTACACAGAGTCGGTTACAAGGAAGGAGATCTACATATCCGTATTGCCAAGCTTGCCTTCCACGCCAAGGATAGTCCCATCCGGACACGGGACGAAGTCTTCAATCTTGTATCTTCATAGTCCAACAGTCTGGCCAAAGGATATAATCCAGCTGTCCGGATACACCCTAATCCAGGACTCCCTCACCTGGCTTAACAGATCTAACAAAAAACAGCAAGGAAAGAGAACAGAAGATTGCTCTGCGATACGGTGGTCAACAGGTTCGGGTGGTATATAAAGATTTTTTATCTTGGGAAACAAGCAAACTATAGAAAAACAGAATCTAGAAGGTACCCCAGGTGGGCACAACCCACCTGGGCAGGCGTGCCCTATTGTCTTGTGCCCACCAGGGTACGAGTTTCTTATTTTCCTAATTTTCTAAATATTACAAAACTGACAAAAAATATTTTTGCGGATTTTTTGGAGTCCGTTTACTTACCGTATCACGTACCTCCTTATTTTCACGATTATGGTGTGTTCCAGAAGGACTCTTTTATGTTTTCTTCTGGTGTCAAAGTTTGGATAATATTACTTTCAACATTAATAGGCGTACTTGAGACATAATGTTTTATTCGTTGCCTGTTAACAACCTTTGGGTTAGTACATTCGGCATTATTTACTTTGATGGCTCCAGACCGATAAACCTCCTCGATAACATAGGGTCCTTCCCATTTTGAGAGGAGTTTTCCTGCAAAGAATCTGAAACGAGAGTTGTACAAAAGAACATATTCTCCGACTTTAAACTCTCGCTTTTGGATTCTCTTATCATGCTATCTTTTGACTTTTTGTTTAAACAACTTGGCTTTTTCATAAGCTTGGGTTGTCCATTCATCTAATGAGCTAATATCAAATAACCTCTTTTCACCAGCAAGTTTGAAATCATAGTTGAGTTCTTTGATTGCCCAATATGCTTTATATTCTGACTCAAGAGGCAAATGACAAGCTTTTCCATTAACCATTTTATAAGGATACATACCCATAGGATTTTTGTACGTTGTTCTATAAGCCCAAAGTGCATCATCTAATTTCTTAGACTAATTCTTCCGGTATCTATTGACAGTCTTTTGCAAAATTAATTTTATTTCTCTATTACTAAGTTCAACTTGACCACTAGACCGAGGATGATAAGCTGATGCAGTTCTATGGTTAACATCATTCTTGGCAAGAATTTTACGGAAAGCACCATGAATAAAGTGTGAACCACCATTAGTCATTAAGTATCTAGGGACTCCAAACCTTGGGAAAATAACTTCCTAGAATTTTAATAGAGGTGTTGTGATCAGCACTACTGGTGGAATAGCTTCTACCCATTTAGTAACGTAATAAACAACAACCAATATATGTGTATACCCATTAGAGGAAGGAAAAGGTCCCATGTAATCAAATCCCCTAACATCAAATGGTTCAACAACAAGTGAATAATTCATAGGCAATTCTTGATGCTTACCGATATTACCTATTCTTTGACATTCATCACAAGATAAGACGAACTTACGGGCATCCTTGAAGAGAGTAGGCCAATAAAATCCAGATTGCAATACCTTGTGAGCAGTTCTATCTCCAGCATGATGTCCTCCATATGCTTTGGAGTGACATTTCCGTAGGATTTGTCCCTGTTCATGCTCAGGTACACAACGTCTAACAATACCATCTAATCCTTCTTTCTAAATATGTGGGTCATCCGAAAAGTAGTGTCTTAAATCATAGAAGAATTTTTTCTTTTGTTGGTATGTGAAACTAGGTGGTAAATATTTAGCAACAATGTAATTAGCATAGTCTTCACACCAAGGAGTATTATGATCAACATTTATTGCAGCTAACTGCTCATTAGGAATACTATCATCAATAGGTAGTGGGTCATCAAGCACATTTTCAAGCCTAGACAAATTATTAGCTACGGGGTTCTCAGCTCCTTTTCTATCAGTGATATGTAAATCAAATTCTTGTAGCAAGAGAAACCATCGAATAAGTCTAGGTTTAGCATCATAATTTTGTTGAGCACTATCTAGAGTTTTACTAGCATAATGAATAACATTCATTTTCTTATCAACTCTTTGTCCTAGAACATGACCAACAACATAATCACTAGAATCACACATAATTTCAAAAGGCAAGTTCCAATCAAGTGGTTGAACAATAGGTGCAGAAATTAAGGATTTCTTAAGTGTTCCGAAGGCTTCTAAACAATCATCATCAAAAAAAGAAGGAACATCCTTTTGCAAAAGATTCGTAAGAGGCCTAGAAATTTTAGAGAAGTCTTTCATAAATCTCCTACGGAAACCAGCATGACCTAGGAAACTACGAATACCTTTGATATCTTTAGGACTTGGAATTTTCTCAATTGCATCCACCTTAGCTTTGTCCACTTCAATACCTCTTTCGGAAATTTTATGACCCAAGACAATGCCTTCATTAACCATAAAGTGGCAATTCTCCCAATTCAAGACAAGATTTGTTAGTTCACATCTCTGCAAAACTCGATCAAGATTGCTTAAACAATCATCAAAAGACTTCCCATAAACAGAGAAGTCATCCATGAAAACCTCAACAATCTTTTCACAAAAGTCAGAGAATATAGCATTCACACACATTTTAAAGGTAGCAGGTGCATTGCATAAACCAAAATGCATACGTCTATAAGCATAAGTTCCAAAGGGACAAGTAAAAGTGGTCTTTTCTTGATCAGGTTGGGAAACAGGTATTTGCGAAAAGCCAGAATATCCATCAAGGAATCAAAAATGTGTGTGCTTAGATAATCTTTCTAGCATTTGATGAATAAAAGCCAGAGGGTAATGATCTTTTCTAGTTGCTTTGTTTAATTTTCTAAAATCAATTACCATTCTATAACCTGTAACAATTCTTTGTGGAATAAGTTCATTCTTATCATTAGGAACAAAAGTAATACCTCCTTTCTTAGGGACACAATGAACCGGACTTACCCATCTACTATTAGCTATAGAATAGATTATACCTGCTTCCAGAAGTTTTAGGATTTTCATTCTTAACACTTCCTTCATTTTTGGATTTAACCGACGTTGGTGATCAACAATGGGTTTAGCATCAGGTTCCATATTAATCTTGTGCTGCCATAGAGTGGGATCACTACAGGAATCAGCTATTTTGCCGTCTGCCACGGCGGACGGCAAAGGCATGAACGGCGGACGGCAAAGGCCTTTGCCGTCAGCCGCGGACGGCAAAAGGCTCCGGCAAAGTAGGCTACGGTAAACAGCTACTTTGCCGTCTGCTTCCTGGCGGCTGACGGCAAAGGCCCTTTGCCGTCTGCGGCGGACGCAAAGAGAGCGGACGGCAATAATTGCGCTGTCAGTCCGTTAAGTGGCTAACGGCAGGCCTTTGCCGTCCGCCGCTGACGGCAAAATTTCTAGTGTCTTTGCCGTCCGCCGTATGATGTCATCTACACGTCACTACATGGCAGGTTCTTTGCCGTCTGCCACTGATGGCAAAGTGCAGGTTCTTTGCCGTCTGCCACTGATGGCAAAGTCTTTGCCGTCTGCCACTGTAGGCAAACTGACCAAATGGGTCAGCTCCCAGGAAGCACAGCTGGATGCCACGTGTCTTCTTTGCCGTCCGCGGCAGATGGCAAAGAGCCCGTTGCCGTCGGTGGCAGACGGCAAAGAGCCTGCATATTGGCTCTTTTATCTGTTTTTTATGTTAAATCCAACAATTTTCATCACAAATATATATGACATATATAGATATATTTCAAAAGGCCATTACAGAGCAAACATATAAGATATCCAACACATAACTTCATCATCCAACCATATATTTTACATGCATAGTCCCAACATACATAACAAGTTCAACATAGAGGCATCCAACCATATATATTACAATAGTTTCATCCAACGATACATGCATAGTTCAACGATACAAAAGAAACAGAGAAAGGGATAAGGAGCACTCCATCTATGCAAGCTTTCGTCAAGTGAATGAAATCTGCAAAATGAAAAATAAGAAAGTTAGAACAAGAAGAGTAGAACAAGAAGAAGAGTAGAACAAGAAGAAGACTAGAACAAGAAGAGTAGAACAAGAAGAAGACTAGAACAAGAAGAGTATGTCATTTATGAGCTAACTTACGTGAAATGGATCATATATGAGCTAACTAAGTTGAAATGGGTTGTTTATGAGCTAGCTAAGGTGAAATGGATCATTTATGAGCTAACTTAGTTGAAATGGGTCGTTTATGAGCTAACTAAGGTCAAATGGATCGTTTTTGAGGTAACTAAGGTGAAATGGATCGTTTTTTAGCTAACTTAGGTGAAATGGATCATTTATGAGCTAACTTAGTTGAAATGGATCGTTTTTCAGCTAACTTAGGTGAAATGGATCATTTATGAGCTAATTTAGTTGAAATGGATCTTTTTGAGCTAACTTAGGTGAAATGGATCATTTAAGAGCTAATTTAGGTGAAATGGATCGTTTTTTAGCTAACTTGGTGAAATGGATCGTTTATGAGCTAAATTAGTTGAAATGGATCGTTTATGAGATAACCTAGGTAAGATGGGTCATTTTGGAGTTAACCTAGGTGAAATGGGTCATTTTAAAGCTAACATAGGTAAAATGGATCATTTAGGAGCTAATCTAGGTAAAATGGGTCATTTTTGAGCTAACTTGGATGAACTGGATCATTTATAAGCTAACCTAGGTAAAATGGGTCATTTTAGAGCTAACTTGGGTAAAATGGATCGTCTATGAGCTAACTAAGCTAATTATGCAATTTTTGACATAAGTAAGCTAAGTACAGATTGTTTTAGATCTAACTTAGGTAAAATGGATGTTTTTCGAGGTCAGTAAGCTTATTAATTCATTTTGGAGGAGAAGAAGCTAAGTCTAGGTCATTATGGTAAGCATTGGAGGAAATAAAGCTAAGTCTAGGTCTTTATGCATGTGTTAAGCAAAACACTAGATAAACTTACCAAGATCGGGGAGGTGTAGGAGCGGGGTGGCTCGTGTCGGTAGCTGGAGAAGGATCGTGCGATGCTTGTCTGGAGTTACGCTGCACCAAAGATCATTTCCAATGTCTTTCTAGCATGATGACACTCAAATGTTAAGACTAGCAAGTAATGTCCATTCAAATAAAACTCACCGTGGTCCCAGGAGCAATCACTGGCATCGGCGGAGCGGTCTGACCTGTCTTCTCGCACACAGACTGCACATTTGGTTTTGACGACTAAGTCATACTAGTTAGTAATGAGACAAACACTACATGAATGTTTTGGCTAATCTACAGAAGAAACTTACCACAAGGAGCTCGTACATGGCCCTTGCCTGCATGTCATTCCGTGCCCTCTCCTCCTCCGTCATCTTTGTCGTCCTCTCCTCCAACTCCCGTTGCCTCTCCGCCGCCTCCGCCAGAAGTTTCTCCGTTCTATCTCTCTCACTCTGTATAGCAGCAGTAACCTCTTCTTGTTCCGGCTCTTCTTGTTCCTCCTCTAGGGTGATGTCGGATTCATTGTCACTGTCTACTTCAATGTTTTGGGGTGAAGTATAGCGGTTCTTGAAACACTTTTTGGAAAGACGTGTCTCTTGGAAGAATTCTCCTTCATATGTGTCTGGGTTAATGTGAGGTTCATAATCCTCTTCCTTTGGGGGAGAAAGTCTAGCACGTGGCGGCACTTCATAAACGACATCCCAACCTTTTAGATTTGGATTAGTTTGGCAGGCCCACGGTAGATAGAATACTTGGGTCGCCTGTTGAGCCATAATATAGACATCAGGAACATCTAAATGAGTGCTTTGGTTGATTTCAACTAGCCCTATATGTTCGTGAGTCCTTCTAGTCTCCTTCGGCTGAAACCAATAACATTTGAAGACTACGACATTCGGTGGGTTTTCACCATAGAACAGAAGTTCATAAATTGCTTCAACTCTCCCATAATACTCGGTACCTCCTTCGCCGATAGCAGATACACAACAATTTGTTGACTTTCGGTCGGCCATAGATAGCTCTTTGCCATAGGTACGGAAGCGATACCCGTTGATGTCGTACTTGTCAAATGAACGGACCTTATAGTCAAAACCATTAGCGACTTGTCTCAATTCGGCGTCCATAGACTCTGAATTAGCCTACAAGTTTAATATGAAAGGATTGTTGCATTATGCACAAATTAGCAAATGAAATGAAATTGTCTAATAGAAATTACCGTTTGTTTGAACCAAGAGATGAAACCGGGATAGCCACCTCCTTGCTTTGCGAGAAGCTCATATTCTTCGACGGAATCCTTTTGGATCTCCGCTCCATACGAGAATATGGCGACGTATCGACTGTATGACATATCCAGGAATAAGAGTAGTTCAAAGGAAATAGAAGTTGCGAATCAATGTACCGAGAACTTACTCGATGTACGGCCGCAATTCTATCAGGTTGTTGAAGATATACAACGAAATGGTCCGCCATTCTTCGTTATCCAAAGATACTGGATGTGAAACACTAGCTGGTGCGAGATTCCCTTTGAATAGGCTGAGGTTGGATCCACCCTTTTTAGGCTCGTCAGCATTGTACCGAGGCTTCGGATTATGCAAATGACGATTTTTGGCTTCGTAGTGCGCTGTTACGAAGTTTGCCGCCTCCTCTGTGATGAATGCCTCAGCCATCGATGCTTCAATTCTACGTTTATTTTTACATTTTTCTTGAAGCGTCTTCTGCATCCTCTCAGTTGTGTAGCACCAATGATTTTGCACGCCCCCCCCCCAATCTTGCCTCGGTCGGGAGATGCAAAATCAAATGCTGCATTGGATTAAAGAAGCCCGGTGGAAAGATCTTCTCTAACATGCAGATCAACTCCGACAAGAGAATTTCCCTCATAGCTGGCCTTCCAAGATTGAACCATGCCTTTGGCTTCGTCCAGTTCTGCTTTCCTTTCGGTTTTTTCATGTTTTGTAACGGCCTATCACATAGCGCCTCCAGATTGACTCTAGCCTTAGTATTATCCTTTGACTTCACATCTATGCCGAACAATGTACCAAAAAGTGCCTCGGCGATATTCTTCTCAGTGTGCATCACGTCGATGTTGTGTGGGCAAAGGAGGTCTTTGAAGTAAGGCAGATCCCATAAGCATGTTTTCTGAGTCCACGCGTGCTTAGTATTATACCCCTTGAAGTACCCTGGACGTTGTGGATCTGGCTCGAGAGCGTTTAGCTGATCCAGGGTCTGTTGGCCTGTCAATGCAGGTGGTGTAGATTTTTTGACAACTCTACCCCTGATGAAGTTCTTCTTGTCTTTCCTGAACTTATGGCGAGGATCCAGGAACTGTCTATGCATGTCGAAGCAAGAAAACTTGCGACCGGCCTGAAGCCAACGAAACTCAAGAGCTCCCTTGCATGTGGGGCACGGGAACCTTCCATGCACACACCAGCCAACGAATAGCGCATACGCCAGCAAGTCATGCGTCGAGTACATGTACCAGACACGCATTATCAACGCCAGGAAAATGTTCTTTCTTTGCATAATCTGTCCGGGGGGGAGATGTACCAGACACGCATTACATGCGCCCGTATTTGTTTGCTAAAGGCGTCGTATGTCTTGAACCCATTATCCCAGGCTTCTTGCAATTCGTCCTTAAGCGGCTGCATGTACACATTCATATTTTTGCCCGGATAGTTGGGCCCTGGAATTATCAACGCCAGGAAAATGTTCTTTCTTTGCATAATCTGTCCGGGGGGGAGATTGAGTGGAAAGACAAATACGGGCCAACAACTGTATTGGGCTGCCGTCATACCAAACACACTGAACCCATCCGTGCTGATGCCGACTCGAGGATGCCTCGGATCTGCCGCTTTGTTAGCATGTAATTCATCAAACTTTTTCCACGCAACACCATCTGATGTGTGTACCATCATCAGATTCCCATCCGCATCTAGTTCGGTTCTTTTGCCTGTTTTGTGCCATGTCATCTGTCTGGCCGTCTCTTCGACCATGAAAAGACGTTGAAGTCTTGGTACGATTGGCATATACCGAAGAACACTAATGGGGATTTTGGTCTGTGTCTTCTCACCCATACCGTTGTCTACCACAATATACCTGGAAGACTCGCAAATGGGACAATAGTTCAAGTCCGCATAGTCAAGCCTAAATAAGGCACATCCTTTCTCACAGGCATGTATCTTCTCATAGGGCATCTTCAGTGCACGGAGCATTTTGTCCGACTGGTACAGGTTTGCAGGCATTACATGGCCTTTGGGTAGAAAGCGTCCAAATACTGTCATAATTGCGTCATAGCATTCTCTGCCCAAGTTGAACTGAGCCTTCAGAGCCATTACTTGTGAGATGGCATCCAACTAACAAAGCTCAGTGTGCTCGTGGAGCGGACGTTCCAAAGACTCCAACATTTCATTGAAGGCCTTTGCAGATTCCTCCATCTCCTCGTCCAAATCCTGAGCATCATCATAGCCTTGCACCATGTTTTCCATCCCGGTACCATGCTCGTCGGTGCGACGACGATCCACCTTAGCTCGCTCACGTTGGGCAGACTCACCATGAAATGTCCACACCGTATAATCGGGCGTAAAACCACTCTTCTGCAGGTGTTTCCCATTTCAGCCTCTGTCTTCTTTTCCCAATTGCCGCACCGGAAACAGGGGCACCAGGTTTTCTTTTGGCCATTTGCAAATGCGGCTTGCACAAACCCCTTAGTTTTTGTGAACCATTCAGCGCTCCATTTGTTCTGACTAGTGTGACCGGTATACATCCAAGCACGGTCACCCATCTTGACTTTCAGAGTTACTGGACACACAACAATTATATATGTAATTCACCATGTATATATTCATCAGTTGATCTACTTTGTCAATTTTATTACGTCCATGCAACCTACACTCTAATAGGTAATGATAGGTCCTAATCCCACCCGAGTATGTGTAGATTGGGTTCATTTTCCCATATGCTATGCTCCGGATCCGACGCAAAATTTCGGCAGCACCTCCCCGCTGTTCTCCTGATACACGTCTCTGCAATAAACAGAGAGGATGTGTACCCGGAGAACAACAGGGGAGGCACTGACGAAATTTATGCGTCGGATCCGGAGCAAAGCATATGGGAAAACGAACCCAATCTACACATACTCGGGCTGTCCATGGATAGCGTTAGACAACTCGAAAGAATCAAGGTTATAAATATGCAAATGCATGCATATTTATAACTATGACGCTTTCGAACGGGAGACACATATTGGTTACGCATACTGATGATTCAAGACACATATATAGCTAGCTATCAAGTTTCATGTCATTTGTGCAAATAATTAATGGGGGAGAAGGACATGTCATTTGTGCTCACCCACGAACGAAGGGGCAGAGCTCGTCAAACGCACGGCGCGGTCGTCGAACACCAAACCTCGCAGCGATGAAACAACTGCACATTTAAATCTACCCGATCAACACAATTATATATGATTTTTTTCATAACAAAATTGAAAAATATATGACCTAACTAATAATTCACAAATATATAACCCCGTCGGCCTCTGGATGGCCAAAGAGCACCTTTTCGGGAGGTTTAGGGGGTCGGGGTGTCATGTCGGTGTCGGGGTGCTGTTTCGGGGTTAGGGTGTCGTGTTGGGGTCGGGGTGTCGGGGTGTAGTGTCGTGGTCTGTGTGTCGGGGTGTGGTGTCGGGGTCGGGGTGTCGGGGTCAGGGTGTCGGGGTCAGGTGTCGGGGTGTGGTGTCGGGGTCGGGGTGTCGGGGTCAGTGGTTGGGGTGTTTCCTTCTATCCTTCTTCTTCTTTCCTTCTCTTCTTCTTCTTTTTTCTTCTTCTTTCCTTTCTTCTTCTTCTTCTATCCTTCTTCTTCTTTCCTTTCTTCTTCTTCTTCTTCTTCTTCTTCTTCTTCTTCTTCTTCTTCTTCTTTCCTTTCTTCTTCTTTCCTTTCTTCTTCTTCTTCTTCTTCTTCTTCTTCTTCTTCTTCTTCTTCTTCTTCTTCTTCTTCTTCTTCTTCTTTTTTCATCTTTTTTCTACTTCTTTTACTTCTTTTCTTTTCTTCTATTCTTCTTCTTCTACTTCTTCTACTTCTTTTTCATCTTTTTTCTACTTCTTTTCTTTTCTTCTTTTTCATCTTTTTTCCACTTCTTCTTCTTTTCTTCTACATATTCTTTTTTCTAACACTAACACTAAATTTTGTTATTTTCTAACACTAAATCTAACACTAACACTAACACTAACAATTAAACAAGAATTAAACAGCAAAAAAAAGAAAAACAGAAAAAAAAAACTCACCGGAGCAGGGGGCGACGCTGGCGGGGTGGTGGGTGGGCGGGGCTCCGGGGCAGTGGGATGGCCGGGCGGCAGGGCGGGCGCCGGGCGGAGGGGCGGGGGCAGCGCGGGCGGCGGGACGGTGGGGCGGTGGCGGGTGGGGGAGGGGGGTGGGAGCGGCGGCGGCGCCGGACGGCGATGGGCGGTGGCGGGTGCGGCGAGGGCGGGGGCGGCGCCGGGCGGCGGGGGCGGGGGCGGCGGGGTTGGGGGCGGAGGAGGTCGAGGGAGAGAGATGAGTAACGGGCGGGGGAGGGGGCTCGGCCGTTAGTTAGGTTAGTTAGGGTAGCCTTTGCCGTCCGCCCTCCTTTGCCGTCCGCTTTTCTTCATATTTGCCATCTGCGGCGGACGGCAAAGCGGGGGGACGTTAAGTATTTTTTAACCAGCTCCTCAGTGGGCCCCCCTCCCTCTTTGCGCTGGCTGATGGCAAAGGCTTTCTTTGCCATCAGCCAGTTCTTTGCCGTCTGCTTTCGGGTAGCTGATGGCAAAGAGCTTCTTTGCCGTCCGCTAGCTGACGGCAAAGAGCTGGCAGATGGCAAAGTAGCTGATTCCAGTAGTGACTAATGCCCTTTAAATCATCAAGAGTATATCCAATAGCAGCTCAGTGCTTCCTTAGAACTTTCAATAATCTTTCTTCTTCATGTTCTGAAAGGTTAGCACCAATAATAACAGGATATATCTTCTTTTCATCAAGATAAGCATATTTTGGAGTCTCTGGCAATTATTTTAATTCAAACACAGGATCTCCTTTAGTTGGAGGAGGACCTCCTAGAGTTTCAATAGGAAAATTGTGTTTGAGCGGAGGACGTTGTTCAAAGAAAATTTTATCTATTTCATTTCTTTCATGCATATGTAAATCATTTTCATGGTCTAGCAAATATTGTTCTAAAGGATCAGTAGGTGGTACAACAATAGAGGGAAGACCAATTATTTCATCCTCGCTAT
The DNA here is from genome assembly GCF_003073215.2 of Triticum urartu. Taxonomy (NCBI): domain Eukaryota; kingdom Viridiplantae; phylum Streptophyta; class Magnoliopsida; order Poales; family Poaceae; genus Triticum; species Triticum urartu. Next base: position 349,632,812 of record NC_053025.1, read on the forward strand.
GCAATTCTTTTTAATGAAGCTTTCTACTAAATTTGGAAAAATTAAACTCATGAGATTCATCACCAAAACTAACATCGACAGTTTGTTTCTCACAATCTATCTTAGCATTAACGGTGTTCAAGAAAGGTCTACCAAAGATAATGGGATAAAAGTCATGTTGTGGGGAACCAAGAACAAGAAAATCACTACGGTATTTTATTTTCCCACACAAGACTTCAACATATCTAATAATCCCAAGTGGTTTGTTGGTATCTCTATTAGAAAGTTTAATAATGGCATCTATTTCTTCTATTTCAGCGGGTGCTATGCCATCCATAATTTCTTGATAAAGGATAAAGAGCATGACACTTACGCTAGCACGTATGTCACATAAACCATGATAACAGTGATCTCCTATTTTAACTGGGACAACAGGCATGCCAACAACGGGTCTATGTTTATCTTCTTTATCAGGTTTCGCAATTCTAGTAGCTTCATTACAAAAGTAAATAACATGCCCATCTATATTTTCTTCTAGGAGATCCTTAATCATAGCAACGCTAGGCTCTACTTTGATTTGTTCATCAGGTTTAGGTGTTCTAATATAGCTTTTGTTAACCACAGTTGAAACCTTAGCATGTCCGTTTATCATAACAGGGAAAGGTGGTTTCTCAATATAAGCAGTAGGAACAACTGGATCGACATTATAAAGTATAGTTTCTTCTTTAGCTAGTACCGGTTCTTTAATTTCTTATTTAATAGGTGGGTGATATTTAAACCACTTCTCTTTAGGGAGATCAATATGAGTAGCAAATGCTTCACAAAAGGAGGCTACTATCTCAGAGTTAAGTCCATATTTAGTGCTAAACTTTTGAAAAGCATTGGTACTCATAAAAGATTTAACACAATCATACTTTACCTTAATACCCGAGTCTTTACCTTCGTCAAGTTCCCAATATTTAGAGTTGCATTTAATTCTTTCCAAAAGATCCCACCGGTATTCAACAATCTTCTTTATAAACGAACCAGCACAAGAAGTATTGAGCATGGATCGATCATTATGAGAAAGCCGAGCATAAATTTTTTGTATAATAATTTCTCTTGAGAGCTCATGATTGGGGCATGAATATAACATTGACGTAAGCCTCCCCCAAGCTAGAGCGATACTTTCTCCTTCACAAGGCCAAAAATTATATATGTAATTCCGATCAAGATGAACTAGATGCATAGGATAATTTTTTGGTGGAACCCCAATTTCAATCGATTCCAGTTCCGAGATCCAATGTCATCGCATAGCCTATACCATGACAGTGCTTTTCCCTTCAAAGATAAAGGGAAAACCTTGTTCATAAATTCATCTCTGGGTAAACCTACAAGCTTGAACAATCCACAAATTTGTTCCACATATATCAAGTGCATATCAGGATGTCTGGTTCCATCTCCAGCATAAAGATTAGCTAGCAGTTGTTCTATCATACCCGAAGGAATTTTATATTCAATATTTTCAGTAGGTGCAGTGGGTTGAGGGTAGCTAATTGTGGTTCCGGTCGAGGTGAAGATACCCCGAAGAAACCCCTCAAAGGATTAATTTCCATAGTAACAAGTGACAGTAAATTTCAGCACACTAGATAAATGTTTCCTTACCAAATTCCACTTACCAAAGGTGCTTCACTCCCCGACATCAGTGCCAAAAAATAGCCTTGATGACCCACAAGTATATGGGATCAATTGTAGCTCTTTTCGATAAGTAAGACTGTCGAACCCAACGAGGAGCAGAAGGAAATGACAAGCGGTTTTCAGCAAGGTAATGTTTGCAAGTGCTGAAATTGTAAGTAACAAAGTACTTTGATAGCAAGATAATTTGTAACGAGCAAGTAACGATGATAGTAGAAAAAGTGCAGCAAGGTAGACCAATCCTTTTGAGACAAAGGACAGGCCAAAACGGTCTCTTATGATAAGCAAAGCATTCTTGAGGGTACACGGGAATTTCATCAAGTCACTTTCACCATATTGGTTCGATTTGTGTTCGCTACTTTGATAATTTGATATGTGGATGGACCGGTGCTTATGTGCTATTCTTACTTGAACAAACCCCCTACCTGTGATTAACCCTCCTGCAAGCATCCACAACTACGAGAAAAGTATTAAGAATAAATTCTAACCATACCATTAAACTTTTGGATCCAATCGATCCCTTATGGAATAGCGCAGAAACTGGGGTTTAAGCTTCTATCACTCTCGCAACCCATCATCTAATTGCTACTCCACAATGCATTACCTTAGGCCCAAATATGGTGAAGTGTCATGTAGTCGACGTTCACATGACACCACTAAGGGATTCACAACATGCATACTATCAAAATATCGAACACATATCAAGTTCACATGATTACTTGCAACATGATTTTTCACGTGACCTCAAGAAAAAAAGTAACTACTCACAAATGATAATCGTGATCAAGATCAGAGGGGTATTAAATATCCTATTGGATTTGAACATATAATCTTCCACCAAATAAACCATATAGTAATCAACTACAAGATGTAATCAACACTACTAGTCACCGACAAGCACCAATCTGTAGTTCCGGTAACAAGACTGAACACAAGAGATGAATTAGGGTTTGAGATGAGATGGTGCTGTTGAATATGTTGATGGATATTGCCCTCCCCAAGATGGGAGAGTTGTTGGTGACGATGACGACGATGATTTCCCCCTCCAGGAGGGAAGTTCCCCGACGGAATTGCTCCACCGGAGGGCAAATGTGTTCCTGCCCAAGTTCCACCTCGAGATGGCGGTGCTCCATCCAAAAAGTCCTCCTCTTATTTTTTTTCTAGGTCAAAATGACCTATATATACCGGAAGGTGGGCACCGGATGTGGGCCTGGGTGAGCACAGCTCACCAGGGTGCGCCTGGGCTCCCTGGCGCGCCCAGGTGAGTTGTGCCCACTTTGTTGAGCCCCCTCTGGTACTTATTTTCTCCAATATTCATCTTATATTCCATAAAAATTCTCCATGAAGTTTCAACTTGTTTGGAGTTGTGCATAATAGGTAGCCTGACGTAGCTTTTCCAGGTTCAGATTTGTAGCTGCCGAAATTCTCCCTCTTTGTGTGTACCTTGCAAATTATGAGAGAAAAGGCATTATGTAACATCCCTAAATTCTAAATTTTGGAATATTATATTAATTAAGTAGATTTGATTGTTTGTGTGATTGATTGTGTGAATTTGAGTGGAATTTGAAACTTTTTGAAAGTTGAATGAGAGGGAATGAAATGACTTTCCCAAACTTTCAACCTTTCATTTTGATCTCCATGAATTCAAATTGATTTCATCACAAAATCCTAGAGTGTAGGTAATACGACTTCTTCCATTTAAATAAATGAAAAGGTATTTGAATTCCATTTGAAAATATTTCAAGTACAGAAACTTTAAGCAACTCAATGATTTTCATGAGGGAAGATAAAATGACTTCTTCAAATTATATGAAATATGAGTTGGAAGTTTCAAACAAATCAAATTGAAAGCCCCTTTAAAGTTATTTTGAAACCCACTTTCAATTTGGAGTTATTTGGTTTTATTCAAATTATTTTTCTCAAAATATGAAATATATGGAAGATAGGGTAAAATGATTCCCTACAGTAGAAAAGTGGAGAAAAATAAGTTTGAAATCATTTTTGGGTATTTTAAAATATTTTTATTTGGTTTTAAATGAACCGGTATCACTGTTTGCTTTATTTAAATTTGGTGGAATTTATTTGCCGTTGAAAATATGTTCATGTTTTTAGAAAATCTTTGTCTGAAAACTTTGGTATATAATATGCTTATATAAAATATATTTTAATTCTGTTTATTTGTCCTCCTCACTTTTTAAATAAAAGATAAACATTTTTTAAATCCGCTCGTATAGGACAGTGAGGCCCAGCCACAGGCCGACCCAGCCCAGCGCTAGGGCTAGCGCACACACGCACGTACGCTCGGGAGGAACTCCTAGAAGCGCCGCCGCTACCTCTCTCTCACATGCATCCTCTCTCCCTCCCCCACGTTCGCTGCCAGGCAGGCCCCACCTTTCTTTCTTCTTCCCCACTAACTCTGAACAGAAACATACGCGTACACATACAAGACGCCGCTCCGCGTCCGAACTTTGTGGAAACCCTATCCCAAGTTAACTCCAGGCCCAAGAAATATGTCCTATAAATAGCCACGACCTTCCTCTTCCAATTCCCTTTGAAAACCCACGCCCCAAACTCACCATACCACACGCTGCCTTCGTTCCGATCTCGGCCACCGAAGCTTTTTCGTCGGACGAGTGCATCGTCGGTGAGGCTTCTCGAGATCCCTCCCTATGTTCTTTGATTCCCCTCGCCTTTACATGATTTTGGCACCCAGGTTCAACCAGAGCCACCACCTCAAGCTCGCAACGCCGCCGGACTTCACACAAAGCACAAGAGTTTACGCCGACGCCCGCTCGACCCCGACGTCTCCTCGCCTCACCATCAACAGAAAATAGGACGCCCTCGCCTCTTTGCATCTCCTGGACATCACCGCCGATGCCGTCGTCGACCGGAGCCGCCGCCCCGCGGAAACCCTCTTCCCTGCCTAAGCTCTGTTCTTCTGTGTAAGTCACGTAGGTGTTAGCTCCTCTGTTTCTTTTTTCAAAGTTCTAGATTGGATTAGGTCGGTTTAGTAGATCGGTTTTCCTCACAGATCAGTTCCTCGGTTTAGATCGAACTGGCTCCCCGGTCTTCTGTTAAATAAACACATGTGTACGTATTGTTAAGTTTCGCCCGAGCGTTTGGTACCTACAGATCGCACACCGTAGGCCCAATAGCGCTCGTTTGTTTTTTTCTTCTGTATTTTTGTTTCTGTTTTTTAAAAAGAAAAGTTTTAGTTTCGTAAATTCTATATCTTTAGGTTATTTAGATTTTTTGATTGATTCTTTTTGCTCTAGTCTGCAAATTTCCTAAAGTTTCTGTATAAAATAGTTTCGGCCATGTTTTAGTTTTTAAAAACTGTTTTATATGGGTTTTAGTCAGATTAGTATTTTCTGCTCTATTATGAGCAACAATTTATATTTGCAACTAGAATTCATCATCTTTTTAGGAAGGGTCACGGGTCGGAGCCTTTAGTCAAGTCCACATACTCAACCATCATATAGTCTTCTATGATTGCTAACACTCACCGCATACACATGAGCAAAATGTTTCAACCGGACACATATAAAGATAGGGGCTTATGGTTTCGCCTCCCAACGTACTCACCTCGAGGGTGATGTCAACAATAATAACTCATGCCACCCATATTCAACTGGACATATGTGCCCAGACCTTTCCTCACCACATGATGCTTGCCAAAGGAGAAAAATAAAAGGAATAGAGAGAAAAACTTTGGCTCTTGCATAAAAGTAAATACATAAAAGTACATGATAGGCCCTTCGCATAGGGAAGCAGAGGTTGCCATGCGCTTATTTTCTTGTATGCTCAATCCCTTAGTGCAAAAGAACGTCATGTTACATTGCCCCTTGTGACAGCAACCTTTATTATGCAGTCTGTCGCTTTTATTCTTCACCATCACAAGTTCGTGCAACACTCAATTTTCTCTTACACTAAATGATATCACACTTTTAGAAGCAATTTTTATTGCCTTTTTGCACCGATGACAACTTACTTGAGGGATCTTGCTCAATCCCTAGGCAGGGATGGTGGACACTAGAAAATAATATTTGGGTTTAAGGGTTTTTGGATGCACAAGTAGTATCTCTACTTAGTGTGGAATTTTTTACTTACAAAGATAGGGGGCAAGCACCACATGTTAAAGGATCTATGACAATATGACTTCTATGTGAATATGAACAAACATAAATCATTACGTTGTCTTCCTTGTCCAATGTCAATAATTTTGGCATATAATATTTTGATGAGGGCTCACAATCACAAAAGATTTCTAGGATAGTATATTTATTTGCAACATGAGAGTAAAGAAAACAAAAACTCACACTAAACTTTATTATATAACTTGCACACGATTACAAGGATAGATCACTAAGCAAAGTCTCAAAGAAGAAAGAGTAGAACTAAACTTTTATTCATATAAAGCAAAAGGATCGAACTAAAATAAGTAAAAGCAAAAAGATAGTGGGATGATACGATACTGAGGCACCTCCCCCAAGCTTGGCAGAAGCCAAGGGGAGTGCCCATACCAGATACTTAATTCTCCTTTGGTGGTGAAGAGGATGATGGTGGTGATGAAGTAGTATTCTCCAATATAACCATGAGTAGATCCCTCAAACCTTGAATCTCCCGAAGGGCTTGATGAATTAGTTCACTGTTTTTCTTCACCTCAGCCATTATGTGCTTATTCTCAGGGCCCCACGGTTTTGTTCCTGCATTGTTTTCTCTTGGCCGGGATATGTCCCAGTTGGACAGCATGTGCCTACAAGGAGTATTCTCGAACCCATAATTGTGAATAAAATTATGAAAAATATTATGATGTAACCTGTGTAAGGGCCTCCTCGGTGGGAGCTCTTCTTGCACTTCCAGGCTCGCTTGATTGTTCGGTGATCCCGTGGCTTGGTGAGGATCAGGGTGAGTAGAGATGCCAACCAGTGTGCCCCTCTCGGAGGCCGGAGGGTGAATCCCAAAGGGACTTTCCTCTTCTTCCTCCATAGCAACCTCTTCAGCTTCATCCCTACTTAGATCTTCCTGGACTGACCTTATATCTCCTTCTCTAGTGTTGAAGGGTGAGGAAGACATGATGTTGGACCAGTTGAATCTGTTAGAAAATAGCAAGAAAAGAGAACACGGGATTTCTCCGTGGTAAGGTAATCAACAGGTTTGGGAAGTATATATAGATTTTTATCTTGAGGGACAAGCAAACTGTAAAAAAATAGAGTACGGAAGGTGTCCCAGGTGGGCACCTGGGCGCCCCTGGCATGCCTAGCGTGCCCTAGTGTCTTGTGCCCACCAGGGGACGCTTCCTGGAAGTTTCTTTATTCACAAAATTCTTAAATAGTCCAAAATTGATAAAAAAAAATATTTTTGAGGATTTTTCGGAGTCCATTTACTTACCGTATCACGTACCTCCTTATTTCACGATTCTGGAGTGTTCCGGAAGGACTCTTTTATGTATTCTTCCGGTGTCATTGTTTGGATAATATTACTTTCAACATTAATAGGCATACCTGAGATATAATGCTTTTTTCGTTGCCCATTGACAACCTTCGGGTTAGTACCTTTGGAATTGTTTATTTTGATGGCTCCATACTGGTGAACCTCCTCGATGACGTATGGGCCTTCCCATTTTGAGAGTAGTTTTCTTGCAAAGAATCTGAAATGAGAGTTGTATAAAAGAACATATTCAATGACTTTAAACTCACACTTTTGAATTCTTCAGTCATGCCATCTTTTTACTTTGTCTTTGAATATTTTTTCATTTTCATAAGCTTGGGTTCTCCATTCATCTAGTGAGCTAATATCAAATAACCTCTTTTCACCAGCAAGTTTGAAGTCATAATTGAGTTCTTTGATTGCCCAATATGCTTTATGCTCTAACTCAAGAGGCAAATGACAAGCTTTTCCATAAACCATTTTATAAGGAGACATACCCATAGGATTTCTATATGCTGTTCTATAAGCCCAAAGTGCATCCACTAATTTCTTAGACCAATTCTTCCTGGACCTATTGACAGTCTTTTGCAAAATTAATTTTATTTCTCTATTGCTAAGTTCAACTTGACCACTAGACTGAGGATTATAAGGTGATGAAATTCTATGGTTAACATCATACTTGGCAAGCATTTTATGGAAAGCACCATGAATAAAGTGTGAACCACCATCAATCATTAAATATCTAGGGACTCCAAACTTGGGAAAATAACTTCCTTAAGCATTTTAATAGAGGTGTTGTGATCAACACTACTAGATGGAATAACTTCTACCCATTTAGTAACATAATCATCAGCAACCAAAATATGAGTATACCCATTAGAGGAAGGAAAAGGTCCCATGTAATCAAATCCCCAAACATCGAATGGTTCAACAGCAAGTGAATAATTCATAGGCATTTCTTGACGCTTACCGATATTACCTATTCTTTGACATTCATCACAAGATAAGACGAACTTACGGGCATCCTTGAAGAGAGTAGGCCAATAAAATCCAGATTGCAATACCTTGTGAGCAGTTCTATCTCCAGCATGATGCCCTCCATAAGCTTCGGAGTGACATTTCCATAGGATTTGTCTCTGTTCATGCTCAGGTACACAACATCTAATAATACCATCTACTCCTTCTTTATAAAGATGTGGGTCATCCCAAAAGTGATGTCTTAAATCATAGAAGAATTTTTTGTTTTGTTGATATGTAAATCTAGGTGGTAGATATTTAGCAACAATGTAATTAGCATAATCAGCATACCAAGGAGTACTATGAGAAACACTTATTGCAGCTAACTGCTCATCAGGAAAACTATCATCAATAGGTAGTGGGTCATCAAGCACATTTTCAAGCCTAGATAAATTATCAGCTACCGGGTTCTCAACTCCTTTTCTATCAATGATATGTAAATCAAATTCTTGTAACAAGAGAACCCAACGAATAAGTCTAGGTTTAGCATCTTTCTTTTCCATAAGATATTTAATAGCAGCATGGTCTATGTGAACAATTACTTTGGAATCAACAATATAAGGTCTAAATTTATCACAAGCAAACACAACCGCCAAGAATTATTTTTCATTAGTAGCATAATTTCTTTGAGCATTGTCTAGAGTTTTACTAGCATAATGAATTACATTAAGTTTCTTATCAACTCTTTGTCCTAGAACAGCACCAATAGCATAATCACTAGCATCACACATAATTTCAAAAGGCAAGTTTGAATCAGGTGGTTAAACAATAGGTGCATAAATTAAAGCTTTCTTAAGTGTTTCAAAGGCTTCTAAACAATCATCATCAAAAACAAAAGGAATATCCTTTTCCAAGAGACTAGTAAGATGCCTAGAAATTTTTGAAAAGTCTTTGATAAATCTCCTATGAAACCAGCATGACCTAAGAAACTATGAATACATTTTATATCTTTAGGACATGGCATTTTCTCAATTACATCACCCTTAGCTTTGTCCACTTCAATACCTCTTTCAGAAATTTTATGACCCAAGACAATGCCTTCGTTAACCTTAAAGTGGCAATTCTCCCAATTCAAGACAAGATTTGTTTGCTCAGATCTCTGCAAAACTCGATCAAGATTGCTTAAACAATCATCAAAATACTTCCCATAAATAGAAAAGTCATCCATGAAAACCTCAACAATCTTTTCACAAAAGTCAGAGAATATAGTAGTCATACATCTTTGAAACATAGCAGGTGCATCAAATAAATCAAAAGGCATACGTCTATAAGCATAGGTTCCAAAGGGACAAGTGTAGCGACCCGACCTCAGACGGTCAAGTCTATGTGCTTAAGTGCCATTCCTGGATCAGTATTGCTGACACACACAGTACTCGAGGATTTATAACAGAGTTCGATCACACACTTATTACATCGAATGTATCAAGAGAGAACTTATTACAGTAATATGGCTGAAGGCCATCTAAATAAGATAACAGTAGAAGCTTTGAAGGTGGAAGAGTCCATCCAACTCCACGGCAAACCTGAGTGCATGACAACGACCTATCGCACCTTACTCTTCGTGTGAAAACTCTACAACATAATATGTTGCAGCCTGTGTAGGTCAACACATGGAATATGCTGGAAAGATAACACTATAGAGCAATGAACAAAATAACATCTACCACTATATGCATATATGGCTGGTGGAGGCTCTATGGTTATCATTTGCATAAAGCTAGTTTTTCCCTACAACAAAGGAATAGATTTTAATTGACTACAAAGTTGGTTGAAAACATTGAGAAGGTTCCTCTAACTTATTCCCAAAATAATATTTATAATCCAACAATTATTTAAGTAAATTGATGAGATGAAACCAATAATTCAAGTACCAGATACTCAAGATGTCCATAACCGGGGACACAACTAACCATGATTAGTTTGTACACTCTGTAGACGTTCGCACACTTTTCCCCACAAGACTCGATCTCCTTCGTTGTATTTCTCACAGTGCATGGTGTTTGAGAAACAGACAACCACTGGGTGCTCCAGGGTGCCCCAACCAATCCACCCAGATGTGTATTAAAGTAGCCACCTTAAGTTAACCATTAATAATAACTCTCACATCTTTCATGAATCTCTGAAAACAATCCACGTCTACGAGCATAGTGTAGTAGTATAAGCATAATGAAAGAACACCCAGGGTTTGAAATAAAAGACAATAGGTTCCTACCTCATAAAATACTTCCCAATACCCACATGTTATCAATTCCTAACCATGCAATGTTTGAGGATTGAAACTAATGCATAAAAACTGGGTAATAAAGGATATGATCAAAGTGTTACTTGCCTTGCTGACGATCTGAAAACCCTAGAGATTCGTAGTAGCAAGCCTCGCACTCCGGAAACTCTATCATGAACAAACAATAGCATACATAAGCACTCAAGCATAAGATGCAAATGTAAAACTCAAAATAAAAGATCTGAATAGAAATTTCAAGAGAAGAGCTTCGATTTGTAAAAAGAATCAATCGAATCGGAGTTACGAAACTCAAACTACGATCAAAACAAGTTCGAATTCAAATTTGCTTGAAACGAAATTTTAATTTTTCAAAACCATGTTCAAGTTGATTATCTCGAAATAGGGGAACAAGACAAACATTTTGGCGTCGGTTTCACTGGATTTGGACAAAAGAGTAAAAAGTAATGAGGGTTTGAAGTTCAGGGACTAAACTGTGATAAATGTATTCGCAAATAGGTCCCTGGCCAAAAATTAAAATAAAAAGAAAACCTAGCGAACGAACATTCACTAACCGGAACTAACAAATGAAAATCATTCGTTAAAATGATCTAACTGATGAACGTTCGCTAATTAACCTAATAAATAAATAAACGATGTAATCTAAACCGAAAAAACCGAAAGAAAACCGAAGAAAACCGAATGGTTTTTACCGGTCAACCATAGAAAACCGGCGGCGAGGTCAACGGCGAGGTCCGGCGTGGCTCCGCCGGCTTCGGCGGGGCGAGGCGACATCGGTGGCAGCAGCAGCAGGCGGCGGCAGTGGCGGGGTCGTAGGTGACGGCGGCGCGGTGCGGGTGACGACGCGGGCAGCAGCAGCGGCGCGGCTGGCGGCGTTGGGTGGTGAGCAGGGGGTGGTGGGGGTGCTTGGCTTTTAAAGAGCCGGGAGGGGGCGGCGGCTTGCGCGAGGGGGCGGCAAGTCCGACCCAGACTCCTCACCGGAGTCCGGCGTCCGCGCGGGGCAGAGGCGGCGGCGCGCTCTGCTGGGCGTTTGGCCCGGTCGGTCCGAAAAAAAGTTTTTTTTATAAATAAATTTCACCCGAATAAAATCCTAATAAATTATAAATAAATTCTAAAAATACGAGAAACAATTTTCACTGCCAAACCTAATATTTAGGACAAGGTGAACATTTTTCTGGCCTAAAATGCAATTTTCAAAAATTCATATTTTTTCTAATCCAAATAAAATAGCAAATAAAATACGAATAAAATAATAATTTGATTTTAAAATTTCTTCTCCAATATTTCTCTAATTGAAGAAGTTATTTTATCTTCTCTCATTTATTTTTGTTACTAGAAATAATTGGAGAGAAAATATTAAAACCAAATTGATCCTTTGTTCAAATTTGAAATGAATTCAAATATGAAAAATTTGTGAAACCTCCAACTCTCTCCTTGGGTCCTTGAGTTGCTCAAAATTTCTAGGATCACAACCAAAATGCAAATAAAATATGATATGCATATGATGACCTATGTATAACATCCAAATTGAAAATTGGGATGTTACAAACCTACCCCCCTTAAGATAATCTCGCCCTCGAGATTTGGGTTGGCTAGAAAATAGGTGTGGATGGTCTTTCCATAGGTCTTCTTCTCGCTCCCAGGTGGCTTTCTCCTTGGTATGGTGGCTCCACTAAACTTTCCAAAATTTGATAACATTGCTGCGTGTAACCATGCTGGCAAACTCGAGAATCTTGACGGGTTTCTCCTCGTAGGTTAGGTCACTCTCCAACTGAATTGCTTCCAGGGGAACTGTATCTCTCAGAGGAATGTCGGCCATCTCTGCATGGCACTTCTTCAACTGGGAAACGTGAAACACATCATGAACTCTTGACAATCCTTCGGGTAACTCCAACTTGTAGGGCACTTCTCCCATACGTTCCAAAACTCGGTATGGTCCTACAAATCTCAGGGCTATTTTTCCTTCAACTCTTAATCTTTTAACTCCTCACAGAGGTGACACACGAAGATATGCTATGTCTCCAATTTCATAGACTACCTCCTTACGTTTAGTATCGACATAACTCTTCTGCCTGGACTGAGCTACCTTCAGTCTATCATGAATCAACTTAACCTTCTCTCTAAACTCTTTGATTAAATCCGGTCCAAACAACTGACGATCTCCAACTTCATCCAACATCAATGGTGTCCATGCACCTTCTTCCATATAAAGCTTTGAAAGGGGCCATCCTCAAACTAGCCTGATAACTGTTGTTGTATGAGAACTCTCTGTAAGGCAAATTATCATCACAACTAGATCCATAATCTAGCGCACAAGCTCTCAACATCTCCTCCAGAATCTGGTTGACTCTCTCGGTCTGTCCATTTGTCTGCGGGTGAAAGGCTGTACTAAACTCTAGCCTAGTACCCAAAGTCTGGTGCAACTGATTCCAAAACTTCCAGGTAAACTGTGTTCCTTTATTCGATACGATGGTCCTCGGAATTCCATGCAGACATACGATCCTGGTCATATATATCTTGGCCAACTTTGCGCTCGTATAAGTGGTTTTCACGGGGATAAAGTGAGCCACTTTGGTCAAGCGATCTACTACTACCCAAATGGAATCATATCCCGATCGTGTCCTGGGTAATCCGGTGATGAAATCCATGCCAAGCTTGTCCCACTTCCATTCGGGTTTTGGCATAGGCAGAAGTAATCCTGCTTGCTTCTGATGTTCTGCCTTCACTCTCTGACATACATCACATACTCCTACATACTCGGCAATATCCTTCTTCATACCTGTCCACCAGAAACGTTCCTTCAAATCCAAATACATCTTGGTGTTTCTGGGGTGAATCGAGTATGGCGAGTCATGAGCTTCCTGAAGTATTAACTTCCCGATCTCCGCATCATCGAGCAGATAAATACGATCCTCAAACCATAAAGTTGCGTGCTCATACTCACGAAAACCCTTGGCTTTTCCTTTGCTCATCTTCTCCTTTATCTCAGTAATTTCCTTATCATCCTTCTGAGCTTCTCGAATCTTTCCCAATAATGTGGACTTAACCTCCATTGCTGCAACAAAACCTCTTGGAACTATCTCCAAACAAAGTTCCTTGAGATCGTCAACTAACTCCTGCGGTAATCCTCCGCTTACGAGGGTATTGACATAACTCTTGCGGCTCAAAGCGTCTGCTACGACATTGGCCTGTCCTGGATGATAATGTAGCTTCATATCATAATCCTTTATTAGTTCCAACCATCTCCTCTGCCTGAGATTCAAGTCCTTCTACGTGAATATATACTTCAAACTCTTGTGATCTGTGTACACATCACATCGGTTTCCAATCAGAAAATGTCTCCAGGTCTTGAGCGCATGCACTACGGCTGCTAACTCCAAATCATGCGTGGCATAATTTAACTCGTGAGGTCGAAGGTGCCGTGAGGCATATGAAACAACTCTTCCATCTTGCATAAGTACACCTCCAAGTCCCAAGTGAGAAGCATCGCAATATACTTGGAAGTCCTTGCGTATATCCAGAAGAATCAACACTAGGGTTGTAACCGAACGTTTCTTGAACTCCTGAAAACTGGCCTCACATTCCACGGTCCATTTGAACTTGGTGTCCTTCTTTAACAACTCTGTCATGGGTTTTGCAATCTTGGAAAAATTCTCAATGAATCTCCTATAATATCCTGCAAGTCCCAAAAAATTGCGGATCTCTCCAACTGAGGTGGGTGCCAACCACTCAGGGACAGACTGAACCTTGGTAGGGTCTACTGCTATACCTTTTCCTGATATAAAATGTCTAAGAAATCCAACTTCCTTCAACCAAAACTCGCATTTGCTGAAATTGGCATATAGCTGGCATTCCCTTAGCTTCTCGAGAACTAGTCGCAAATGTTCCTTGTGTTCCTCTTCATTCTTCGAATATACCAATATATCATCAATGAACACCACAACAAACTTATCCAAGAACTCCATGAACACCTTATTCATCATACTCATAAAATAGGCAGGGGCGTTATTCAACCAAAAAGACATGACCGTGTACTCATATAGCCCATACCTTGTGGTAAAAGCTGTCTTGGGTATATCCTGTTTTCGGATCTTCAACTGGTGGTATCCTGATTGAAGATCGATCTTGGAGAATACTTTGGCTCCCTGCAACTGGTCAAACAAATCATTGATCATTGGTAGTGGGTACTTGTTCTTAATCGTCACTGCATTCAGTGCATGATAATCAACAACCATTCTCAAAGATCCATCCTTCTTCTCAACCAAGAGCACTGGGGCTCCCCACGGTGATGAACTTGTTCGAATGTAACCTTTCTCCAAGAACTCCTTAATCTTCTTCTTAATTTCCTCCAGATCATTTGCAGGCATCCGATACAGTCTCTTCGATATTGGTTCGGTGCCTGGCAGCAGCTCTATTAAGAATTCTATGTCTCGATCTAGTGGCATGCCTGGTAATTCCTCCGGAAATACATCCGGGTAATCCTTCACAACACGCACTTCTTCCTGAACAACTCCTGAGAGTGTATTTACTTGAGTCCTCTTTGGCGCAAGCCAGGATACATACTTGATCCGTTTACACTCTGGGGTGGTGAGTAGAATTGACTTACTAGCACAATCGATATTTCCTCCGTTCACCGATAGCCAATCCATGCCTAGTATCACATCCAATACTTGTGACTCCAAATTTATTAGGTCTGAGGGGAAAACATGCCTTCCTATGGTCAATGGCATCTAAAAACATCCTCTACTTGCCATATACTCCGCTCCTGGCGAGCTTACTAACATAGGTGTCTTAAGGACTTTGGTGGGTAAATTATACTTATCCACAAATCCCCGCGATTTTTATGAATGCGATGCACCAGTATCAATAAGAACAATAGCAGTAAATGACTTAATCAAAAACTTACCGATAACTGCATCTGGCTGCTCTTCAACTTCCTCCATGTTAACGTGGTTCACATATCCTCTGGTGAAAGGGTTGGGCTTCTTCCCAGAACTTCCATTGCCATTTCCATTCTTTGCTTCAGGACACTCGGTGGCGTAGTGTCCAGTCTTCCCGCACTTGAAACAAGTAATGTGACTTAGGTCCTTCTTGGCTGGTGTAGTGGGGTTGAAGCGGTTCTGACCGTTGTTTCCTCCATTCCCATTATCATTCTTAGGGCCACTATGGTTATGTGATCTTCCTCCATTGTGAGTGTGGCCTCCATGGTTATGATGGGTATGTCCTCCCGAGTTCAGGGTAAAACGAGGCTTCTGCTGAGCTCCAGAGTTGTACTTCCCATGTCCATACTTCCTTTTGCGGCTCTTTATCTGCTGCTGCTTGCCTTTGATCATAAGAGCCCTATCTACCGATTCCTGGTAGTTGGAAAATGTTGCCACCATCAACTGCATACTCAGCTCATCATTCAGCCCTTCCATAAACTTCTCCTGCTTTGCGGCATCTATGGCCACATCATCTGGGGCATAGCGGGCTAATTTGCCGAACTCATCTACGTACTGTGCCACAGTACGATTTCCCTGGCATAAGTTGCGAAACTCACGCTTCTTCATACTCATAGCTCCAGTTGAGACATGTGATGTGTGGAAAGCTTGCTGAAACTGATCCCAAGTGACATTCGCTATGGGGAAAGTGACTGTGTAATTCTCCCACCATGAGGCCGCGGGTCCATCCATTTGATGTGCGGCAAAGCGCACCTTCTCAACATCTATGCAACCTGTGGTGGTCAGCTCCCTTCCAAACCTGCGGAGCCAGTCATCAGCAACAATCGGCTCGGTGCTACTGGAAAACACCAGCGGATTCAACCTTAGAAAACGGGCTAAGTTGTCAACTGGAGGTGGTGGCGGTGGATTGTTGTTGTTGTTGCCTTGGTTCTGGACTAGCAATTGCATCAAGGCATTCTGCTGTTGGATCAACTGGGTGAGCTCTGGTGGGAAGTCAAATCCGGGGTCACGTCTCGGAGGCATATGATAGGTTTAGAGGACTGAGAATAGAATAGAGTGAGGTCTAAAGTGAAATCACTACCCATATGCACATGAGACAAACACATACATTTCACACCACTCAATTCAAACAAGGTCATACAATCAATCTAATCTACGGTTACAAAATACTCAGACTATTACTATATTCATGGGGGGAATACTACTGATAATATGGTGGCCGACTAGAAATTTTGATCGGTGGAAGACTCCATGATATCCGTTCCAGCTTCGTCTTTGTAATCATCATCACTATCGGGGTCGGAGTCGGTGTCGTCGATTATGATGTAGTCTTCGGGATGGTTGCCCTCCTCAAGTGCGGGATCTCCCATGAAATATTCCTAGTTTCTTCTTTAGGTCTTCATTCTTCTCCAGTAGTACTGCAATTTCCTCTTCATATCCATCGCGTGTAGTCTTGAGTTCCTCTTCTAGCTCCATATTCCTGGTCATCACCTTCTTCATTTCTATCATGCTGGCGCACATCTGGTTCTCCTGACGACGAATGTGTTGATTTGACTCCTAGATGTAGGCTGCAATGGATTTATCCCTCCTGGTTCAAATCATCTCCCATTGCTCATCTCAGCGTCCACATATCTGGTAGATGGTGTCCTTAAGATCCTTATGGCGATGTGGGCTGCCATGCTCTTTCCTAGACTCCAGTTTGGTGCATCAAAGGAAAACTCTACGGGCTCAGTAACTGGTGTGAACGTCCTTCTTAGAACTTGAACTCGAATCATCCAGTGCTCTTCTTCAGGTAGAGTGGTGGTGTAGGTCCCGTGAAGCTTGGTATTCCAATGCTTAGGTACTTAGTGGCTTCCTTCAAGTGTCGTCTGAAAGGGGTGTCGTCATCTGGTTGAGCAAACTTGTTCCTTGGGTCCGCCATCTATAGAGTAGAAAATGGAGAGGAGTCACAAATGAGTAGAGAAGAGTGGCCTATGGCTTATCTTAGTGGTCGCATCTTATAGTCAGCGTGTGCTCTGATACCATCTTGTAGCGACCCGACCTCAAACGGTCAAGTCTATGTGCTTAAGTGCCATTCCTGGATCAGTATTGCTGACACACACAGTACTCGAGGATTTATAACAGAGTTCGATCACACACTTATTACATCGAATGTCTCAAGAGAGAACTTATTACAGTAATATGGCTGAAGGCCATCTAAATAAGATAACAGTAGAAGCTTTGAAGGTGGAAGAGTCCATCCAACTCCACGGCAAACCTGAGTGCATGACAACGACCTATCACACCTTACTCTTCGTCTGAAAACTCCGCAACATAATACATTATAGCCTGTGTAGGTCAGCACATGGAATATGCTGGAAAGATAACACTATAGAGCAATGAACAAAATAACAGCCACCACTATATGCATATATGGCTGGTCGAGGCTCTATGGTTATCATTTGCATAAAGCTAGTTTTTCCCTACAACCAAGGAATATATTTTATTTAACTACAAAGTTGGACGAAAACATTGAGAAGGTTCCTCCAACTCAATCCCAAAATAATAGTTATAACCCAACAATTATTTAAGTAAAGAAATGAGATCAAACCAACAATTCAAGTACCACATACTCAAGATGTCCATAACCGGGGACACGACTAACCATGATTAGTTTGTACACTCTGGAGAGGTTCGCGCACTTTTCCCCAGAAGACTCGATCTCCTCCGTTGTATTTCTCGCACTGCATGGTGTTTGAGAAACGGATGACCGAGACACAGTGTTTCCGAAGAGGTCCCGTTAACCGATAGATAGGCCGGTACACCTACAATCCCCTACATCTGCTAGCCCATCATGGAAAGGTTTCCCACAACTTACTCAACTATGCTAGAGCCCATAATGGCATGTGGCTACACATGGAAGTTTCTAGCTTGAATAATCTTATGATCCCTTTGAGCTTGGGTGGCAAACCATAGGATGATCACATGGGTACTCAGGGATATCCTAGGACAACGTTGGATTGCTCCAGGCGCCCGGACAACCACTGGGTGCTCCAGGGTGCCCCAACCAATCCACCCAGATGTGTATTAAAGTAGCCACCTTAAGTTATCCATTAATAATAACTCTCACATCTTTCATGAATCTCTGAAACCAATCCACGTCTACGAGCATAGCATAGTATTATAAGCATAACATAAGAACACCCAGGGTTTGAAATAGAAAGACAATATGTTCCTACCTCATCAACTACTTCCCAATACCCACATGTTATCAATTGCTAACCATGCAGTGTTTGAGGATCGAAACTAATGCATAAAAACTGAGCAATAGAGGATATGATCAAAGTGTTACTTGCCTTGTTGACGATCTGAAAAACCTAGAGATTCGTAGTAGCAAGCCTCGAACTCCAGAAACTCTATCGTGAACAAACAATAGCATACATAAGCACTCAAGTATAATATGCAAAGGTAAAACTCAAAATAAAAGATCTGAACAGTAATTTCAAGAGAAGAGCTTCGATTTGCAAAAAGAATCAATCAAATCGGAGTTACGAAACTCGAACTACGGTCAAAAGACATTCGAATTAAAATCAGCTTGAAACCAAATTTTAATTTCTCAAAATCATGTTCAAGTTGATTATCTAGAAAGAGGGGAACAATACAAAGATTTTGGCATTGGTTTCACTGGATTTGGACAAACGAGTAAAAAGTAACGAGGGTTTGAAG
The DNA here is from genome assembly GCF_003073215.2 of Triticum urartu. Taxonomy (NCBI): domain Eukaryota; kingdom Viridiplantae; phylum Streptophyta; class Magnoliopsida; order Poales; family Poaceae; genus Triticum; species Triticum urartu. The sequence goes on from NC_053025.1 coordinate 349,651,796, forward strand.
TTCAGGGACCAAACTGTGATAAAAGTATTCGCGAGTAGGTCCCTGGCCGAAAATTAAAAGATAAAAGAAAAACCTACGAACGAACGTTCGCTAAGAGGACCTAACGAACGGAAATCTTCGTTAAAATGATCTAACTGATGAACGTTCGCTAATTAACCTAATAAATAAAAAACCGATCTTCTAAACCGAAAAAGCGAAAGAAAACAGAACGGTTTTACCGGTCAACCGTAGAAAACCGGCGGCTTGGTCAACGACGAGATTCGGCGCGGCTCCGGCGGCTTCGGCGGGGCGAGGCGACATAGGTGGCAGCCGCCGGCAGCGGCGGGGTCGTGGGCGACGGCGGCGCGGTGTGGGCGACTGCGCGGGCAGCATCGGCGGCAGGGCTGGCGTCATCGGGTGGTGAGGAGGGGGCGGCGGGGGTGCTCGGCTTTATAATAGCCGGGGGAGGGGGGCGGCGGCTTGCGCGAGGGGGCGGCAAGTCCGACCGTGACTCCTCCTCGCCGGAGTCCGGCGTCCGCACGGGGCAGAGGCGGCGGCGCGCTCGGCTGGGCCTTCGGCCCGGTCGTTCCGAAAAAAATATTTTTTATAAATAAATTTCGCGTGAATAAAATCCTAATAAAATATAAAAAATTTCTAAAAATAGCAGAAACAATTTTCACCGTCCAAACCTAATATTTAGGACAAGGTGAACATTTTTCTGGCCTAAAATGCAATTTTCAAAAATGCAAATTTTTCTAATTCAAATACAATAGCATATAAAATACGAATAAAATAATAATTTGATTTTGGAATTTCTTGTCCAATATTTCTCTCTTGTTGAAGAAGTCATTTTATCCTCTCTCATTTATTTTTGTTATTATAAATAATTGGAGAGAAAATATTAAAACCAAATTGATCCTTTCTTCAAATTTGAAATAAATTCAAATATGAAACATTGTGAAACCTCCAACTCTCTCCTTGGGTCCTTGAGTTGCTTAAGATTTCTAGGATCACAACCAAAATGCAAATAAAATATGATATGCATATGATGACCCATGTATAACATCCAAATTGCAAATTGGGATGTTTCAACAAGTAAAAATGGTCTTTTCTTGATCAGGTTGAGAAACAGGTATTTGTGAAAAGCCAGAATATCCGTCAAGGAGGCAAAAGTGTGTGTGCTTAGATAATCTTTCATGCATTTGATCAATAAAAGTCAAAGGGTAATGATCTTTTCTAGTTGCGTTGTTTAATTTTCTAAAATCTATTACCATTCTATAGCTTGTAACAATTCTTTGTGGAATAAGTTCATTCTTATCATTAATAACAACAGTTATAGCTCCTTTCTTAGGAACACAATGAACAAGACTTACCCATCTACTATCAGCTATAGGATAGATTATACCTGCTTCCAGAAGTTTTAATATTTCCGTTCTAACCACTTCTTTCATCTTTGGATTTAACCGATGTTGGTGATCAACAAATGGTTTAGCCTCAGGTTCCATATTAATTTTGTGCTGACATAGAGTGGGACTAATGCCCTTTAAATCATCAAGAGTATATCTAATAGCAGCTCAGTGCTTCCTTTGAACTTTCAATAATCTTTCTTCTTCACGTTCTGAAAGGTTAGCACTAATAATAACAGGATATATCTTCTTTTCATCAAGATAATCATATTTCAAAGTGTCTGGCAATTGTTTTAATTCAAACACAGGATCACCTTTAGGTGGAGGAGGACCTCCTAGAGTTTCAATAGGCAAGTTGTGTTTAAGTAGAGGACGTTGTTCAAAGATTTTTTTTATCTATTTCATTTCTTTCATGCATATGAAAATCATTTTCATGGTCTAGCAAATATTGTTCTAAAGGATCAGTAGGTGGTACAACAATAGAAGCAAGACCAATTAATTCATCTTTACTAGGCAATTCTTTTTCATGAAGTTTTCTACTAAACATGGAAAAATTAAACTCATGAGACTCATTACCAAAACTAACACCTGCAGTTTGTTTCTCACAATCTATCTTAGCATTAACGGTGTTCAAGAAAGGTCTACCAAAGATAATGGGACAAAAGTCATTTTGTGGGGAACCAATAACAAGAAATCAGTAGGGTATTTTATTTTCCCACACAAGACTTCAACATCTCTAACAAGCCCAATTGGTGATATTGTGTCTCTATTAGCAAGTTTAATAGTAACATCTATTTCTTCTATCTCTGCGGGTGCTATGTCATTCATAATTTCTTGATATAAGGTGTAAGGAATAGCACTCACACTAGCACCTATGTCACATAAACCATGATAACAATGATCTCCTATTTTAACTGAGATGACAGGCATGCCAACAAAAGGTCTATGTTTATCTTTCTTATCAGGTTTGGCAATTCTAGCAGCTTCTTCACAGAAGTAAATAACTTGCCCATCCATATCTTCTTCTAAGAGATCTTTAACCATAGCAATACTAGGTTCTACTTTAATTTGTTCATCAGGTTATGTGTTATAATATAGCTTTCGTTAACCACAGTTGAAACTTTAGCATGTTCCTTTATCCTAACAGGGAAAGGTGGTTTCTCAATATAAGCAGAAGGAATAACTGGATCAACATTATAAAGTATAGTTTCTTCTTTAAATGGTACCGGTTCTTTAATTTCTACTTTAATAGGTGGGTGATATTTAAACCACTTATTTTTAGGGAGTTCAACATGAGTAGCAAATGATTCATAGAAGGAGGCTACTATCTCAGAGTCAAGTCCAAATTTAGTGCTAAACTTTTGAAAAGCATCGCTATCCATAAAAGATTTAACACAATCATACTCAAGTTTAATACCCGATTCTTTACCTTTGTCGAGCTCTCAATATTCAGAGTTGCGTTTAATTCTTTCCAAAAGATCCCACCGTAATTCAATAGTCTTCTTCAGAAAAGAACCAGCACAAGAAGTATCAAGCATGGTTTGATCATTACGAGAAAGCCGAGCATAAAAATTCTGGATAATAATTTCTCTTGAGAGCTCATGATTGGGGCCTGAATATAACATTGACTTAAGGCTCCCCCAAGCTAGAGCGATACTTTATCCTTCACAAGGACAAAAATTATATATATAATTCTGATCATGATGAACTAGATGCATAGGATAATTTTTTTGGTGGAACTCCAATTTCAAACGATTCCAATTCCATGATCCAATATCATCGCATAGCCTATACCATGCCAATGCTTTTCCCTTCAGAGATAAAGGGAAAACCTTCTTCATAACATTATCTCCATGTAAACCTGCAAGCTTAAACAATCCACAAATTTGTTCCACATATATCAAGTGCATATCAGGATGTTTGGTTCCATCTCCTGCATAAGGATTAGCTAGCAGTTGTTCTATCATACCAGAAGGAATTTCATATTAAATATTTTCAGTATGTGCAGTAGGTTGAGAGGTAGCTACTTGTGGTTCCGGACAAGGTGAGGATACCCCGAACAAACCCCTCAAAGGATTGTTTTCCATAGTAACAAGTGGCAATAAATTTCAGCACACTATATAAATGTTTCCTTACCAGATTCCACTTACCAAAGGCGCTTCTCTCCCCGGCAACGACGCCATAAAATGGCCTTCATGACCCACAAGTATAGGGGATAAATTTTAGCTCTTTTCGATAAGTAAGAGTGTCGAACCCAATGAGGAGCAGAAGGAAATGACAAGTAGTTTTCAGTAAGGTAATGTCTGCAAGTGCTGAAATTGTAAGTAGTAGAGTAGTTTGATAGCAAGGTAATTTGTAACGAGCAAGTAATGATAGTAGTAACAAAACTGCGGCAAGGTAGCCCAATCCTTTTGAGGCAAAGGACATGCCAAAACGGTCTCTTATGATAAGCAAATCGTTCTTGAGGGTACACGGGAGTTTCATCTAGTCACTTTCATCATGTTGGTTTAATTTGTGTTCACTACTTTGATAATTTGATATGTGGGTGGACCGGTGCTTAGGTGCTCTTCTTACTTGAACAAACATCCTACTTATGATTAACGCTCCTGGAAGCATCCGCAACTACGAGAAAAGTATTAAGAATAAATTCTAACCATATCATTAAACTTTTAGATCCAATCGGTCCCTTACAGAATAGCACATGAATTGGGGTTTAAGTTTCTGTCACTCTCGCAACCCATCATCTAATTGCTACTCCACAATGCATTCCCTTAGGCCCAAATATGGTGAAGTGTCATGTAGTCGACGTTCACATGACACCATTAAGGGAATCACAACATACATACTATCAAAATATCGAACACATATCAAATTCACATGATTACTTGCAACATGATTTCTCCCGTGAACTCAAAAACAAAGGTAACTACTCACAAATGAAAACATGCTCATGATCAGAGGGGTATTAAATAGCATATTGGATCTGAACATATAATCTTCCACCAAATAAACCATATAGTAATCAACTACAAGATGTAATCAACACTACTAGTCACCCACAAGTACCAATCTATAGTTCCGGTAACAGGATTGAACACAAGAGATGAACTAGGGTTTGAGAGGAGGTGGTGCTATTGGATATGTTGATGGAGATTGCTCTCCCCAAGATGGGAGAGTTGTTGGTGATGATGATGACGATGATTTCCTCCTCGGGGAGGGAAGTTCCCCCAGCGGAATCGCTCCACCGGAGGGCAAAAGTGCTCTCGCCCAAGTTCCGCCTCGAGGCGGTGGCGCTTCGTCCCGAAAGTCCTCTCCTTTTGTTTTCTAGTTCAAAATGACTTATATACCAAAAGATGGGCACCGGAGGTGGGCCGAGGAGGGCACAACCCAGCAGGGCACGCTTGGGCTCCCTGGCGCACCCAGGTGGGTGTGCCCACCTGGTGGGCCCCCTCTGGTAGTTATTTGCACCAATAATTCTTAAATAATCCATAAAAAATCTTCGTGAAGTTTTAGCTTGTTTGGAGTTGTGCAGAATAGGTGGCCTGACGTAGCTTTTCCAGGTCCAGCTTTTCCAGCTGCCAGAATTCTTCCTCTTTGTGTGTACCATGCAAATCATGAGAGAAAAGGCATTATAATTACTCCAAAAAGCAATATTATAGATAAACACATTGTAAATAACAGTAAGAAAACATGATGCAAAATGGACGTATCAATAAGAGAGGGGGCTCGAGTCAGTGTGTCACTCTCTGCCATCTCGGGCGGTAGGGAATTCCCCACCAATAATGGAGTTTGCGGGAGCTCACGGGGAGGGCTGAAAGGCAAATAAAAAATAACTTATACAATGGAAGCAGAAAGACCGAAGATAAACAATTAGTTTATGAATACTAGTTCGGACTCTGAGTCCGAACTGTCCGGGACGGTCATCTTCCCTCTCTTAGGCGCCTTGATACGTCTCCAACGTATCTATAATTTTTGATTGTTCCATGCTATTATATATTTTGTTTTGGATGTTTAATGGGCTTTAACACTTTTATATTATTTTTGGGACTAACCTATTAATCGGAGGCCCAGCCCAAATTGTTGTTTTTTGCCCATTTCAGTGTTTCGCAGAAAAGGAATATCAAACGGAGTCCAAACGGAATGAAACCTTCGGGAGCATGATTTTTGGAACAAACGTGATCCAGAGGACTTGGAGTGGACATCAAGCAACCAATGAGGAGGCCACGAGGCAGGGGGCGCTCCTACCCCCCTGGGCGCGCCCTCCCCCCTCGTGGGCCCCTCGTGGCTCCACCGACCTACTTGTTCCTCCTATATATACCTACGTACCCTGAAAACATCTAGGAGCACCATGAAACCCTATTTCCACCGCCGCAACCTTTTGTACCCAAGAGATCCCACCTAGGGGCCTTTTCCGGAGCTCCGCCGGAGGGGGCATTGATCACGGAGGGCCTCTACATCAACTCCATGGCCCCTCCGATGATGTGTGAGTAGTTTACTTCAGACCTTCGGGTCCATAGTTATTAGCTAGATGGCTTCTTCTCTCTCTTTGGATCTCAATACAAAGTTCTCCTCGATTCTCTTAGAGATTGATTCGATGTAATCTTCTTTTGCGGTGTGTTTGTCGAGATCTGATGAATTGTGGGTTTATGATCAAGACTACCTATGAAAAATATTTGAATCTTCTCTGAATTCTTTTATGTATGATCGGTTATCTTTGCAGGTCTCTTTGAATTATCAGTTTGGTTTGGCCTACTAGATTGATCTATCTTGCAATGGGAGAAGTGTTTAGCTTTGGGTTCAATCTTGCGGTGCTCGATCCCAGTGACAGTAGGGGAAACGACACGTATTGTATTGTTGCCATCGAGGATAAAAATATGGGGTTTATATCATATTGCATGAGTTTATCCCTCTACGTCATGTCATCTTGCTTAAAGCGTTACTCTATTCTTATGAACTTAATACTCTAGATGCATGCTGGATAGTGGTCGATGTGTGGAGTAATAGTAGTAGATGCAGGCAGGAGTCAATCTACTTGTCACGGACGTGATGCCTATATACATGATCATACCTAGATATTCTCATAACTATGCTCAATTCTATCAATTGCTCGACAGTAATTTGTTCACCCACCGTAATACTTATGCTATCTTGAGAGAAGCCACTAGTGAAACCTATGTCCCCTAGTTCTATTTTCCATCATACAAGTTTCCAATCTATTTTATTTTGCAATCTTTACTTTCAATTTATATCATAAAAATACCAAAAATATTTATCTTATTATTATTACCTCTATCAAATCTCACTTTTGCAAGTGGCCGTGAAGGGATTGACAACCCCTTTATCACGTTGGTTGCGAGGTTCTTATTTGTCTGTGTAGGTACGAGGTGACTCGTGCGTGGTCTCCTACTGGATTGATACCTTGGCTCTCAAAAACTGAGGGAAATACTTGCGATGCTTTGCTGCATCACCCTTTCCTCTTCAAGGGAAAACCAACGCATGCTCAAGAGGTAGCAAGAACGATTTTTGGCGCCGTTGCCGGGGAGATCTACGCCAAGTCAAGACATACCAAGTACCCATCACAACTCTTATCCTTCGCATTAAATTGTTTGCCATTTGCCTCTCATTTTCCTCTCCCCCACTTCACCCTTGTCGTTTTATTCGCCCTCTCTTTTCCTTCGCTTTTTCTTTGCTTGTTTGCTTGTGTGTTGGATTGATTGCTTGTTACGATGGCTTAAGATAATACTAAATTGTGTGACTTTGCCAATACCAACAATAATGATTTTATTAGCACTTCGATTGCTCCTCTTACCGATGCTGAATCTTGTGAAATTAATACTGCTTTGTTGAATCTTGTCATGAAAGATCAGTTTTCTAGCCTTCCTAGTGAAGATGCCGCTACCCATCTAAACAACTTTGTTGATTTATGTGATATGCAAAAGAACAAAGATGTGGATAATGATATTGTTAAACTTAAGCTATTTCCGTTTTCGCTTAGAGATCATGCTAAAGTGGTTTTCGTCTTTACCTAAAAATAGTATTGATTCATGGAATAAGTGCAAAGATTCTTTTATCTCTAAGTATTTTCCTCCCTCTAAGATCATCTCTCTTAGAAACGATATTATGAATTTTAAGCAACTTGATCATGAGCATGTTGCAAAATCTCGGGAGAGGATGAAATTAATGATACGTAATTGCCCTACACATGGTTTCAATTTATGGATGATTATACAAAAAATTTATGCCGGATTGAATTTTGCTTCTAGAAATCTTTTAGATTTGGCCGCAGGAGGCACTTTTATGGAAATCACTTTAGGAGAATCTACCAAACTCCTAGATAATATTATGGTTAATTATTCTGAATGGCACACTGAAAGATCTACTAGTAAAAAGGTGCATGCAATTGAAGATATTAATGTTTTGAGTGGAAAGATGGATGAACTTATGATTTTTTTTTTGCTAATAAGAGTACTCCTACTGATCCCAATGATATGCCTTTGTCTACTTTGATTCAGAATAATAATGAATCTATGGATGTGAATTTTGTTGGTAGGAACAATTTTGGTAATAACGCGTATAGAGGTAATTTTAATCCTAGGCCGTTTCCTAGTAATTCCTCTAATAAGTATGGTAATTCCTACAATAATTCTTATGGAAATTATAATAAGATGCCCTCTGATTTTGAATCTAATATTAAAGAATTTATTAGTTCGCAAAAGAGTTTCAATGCTTTGATTGAAGAAAAATTGTCTAAGATTGATGAGTTGGCTAGGAACATGGATATAATTTCTCTTGATGTTGATTCTTTGAAACTTAGATCTATTCCACCTAAGCATGATATCAATGAGTCTCTCAAAGCTATGATAATTTCCATTGATGAGTGCAAAGAAAGAACCTCTAGGATGCGTGCTAAAAAAGATTGCTTTGTGAAAGCGTGTTCTTCTAGTTTCCATGATAATAATGATGAAGATCTAAAAGTTATTGATGTGTCCCCTATTAAATCTTTGTTTTGCAATATGAATCTTGATAATGATGGGAATGGAGATGAGTCAACTTTAGTTAGAAGGCGTCCCAAAAATTCGGAGTTTTTAGATCTTGATGCAAAAATTGGTAAAAGTGGTATTGAAGAGGTTAAAACTTTAGATAGCAACGAACCCACTATCTTGGATTTCAAGGAATTTAATTATGATAATTTCTCTTTGATAGATTGTATTTCCTTGTTGCAATCCTTGCTAAATTCTCCTCATGCTTATAGTCAAAATAAAGCTTTTACTAAACATATCGTTGATGCTTTAATGCAATCTTACGAAGAAAAACTTGAGTTGGAAGTTTCTATCCCTAGAAAACTTTATGATGAGTGGGAACCTACAATTAAAATAAAAATTAAAGATCATGGATGCTATGCTTTGTGTGATTTGGGTGCTAGTGTTTCCATGATCCAAAAAACATTGTGTGATTTGCTAGGTTTCCATGAATTTGATGATTGTTCTTTAAACTTGCATTCCACCATTAAGAAACCTATGGGAAGAATTAATGATGTTCTTATTGTTTCAAATAGGAATTATATGCCTGTAGATTTCATTGTTCTTGATATAGATTGCAATCCTTCATGCCCTATTATTCTTGGTAGACCTTTCCTTAGAACGATTGGTGCAATTATTGATATGAAGGAGGGGGATATTAGATTCCAATTTCCGTTAAGGAAAGGCATGGAACACTTCCCTAGAAATAAAATTAAATTACCATATGAATCTATTATGAGAGCCACTTATGGATTACCTACCAAAGATGGCAATACCTAGATCTATCCTCGCTTTTATGCCTAGCTAGGGGCGTTAAACGATAGCGCTTGTTGGGAGGCAACCCAATTTTATTTTTGTTCCTTGCTTTTTGTTCCTGTTTATTAATAAATAATTTATCTAGCGTCTTTTTTGGTTGTGTTTTTTGTGTTTAATTAGTAGTTGTGCCAAGAAGAACCGTTGGGAAGACTTGGGGAAAGTCTTTTTGATCTTGCTGTAAAAAACAGAAACTTTAGCGCTCACGAGAATTGCTGCCATTGTTTACTGGAGAGTTTTATTTAGTTAATTCTTTTTGATATGATTAATAGATAAATTCCTCACGTCCATCAATTTATTTTAGAATTTTTGGGGTTCCATAAGTATTCGAAACCTACAGATTACTACAGACTGTTCTGTTTTTGACAGATTCTGTTCTTCGTGTGTTGTTTACTTATTTTGATGAATCTATGGATAGTAATATAGTTTTTGAACCATAGAAAAGTTGGAATACAGTAGGTTTAACACCAATATAAATAAATAATGAGTTCATTACAGTAGCTTGAAGTGGTGGTTTGTTTTCTTTTACTAACGGAGCTCACAAATATTTTCTTTGAAGTTTTGTGTTGTGAAGTTTTCAAGTTTTGGGTAAAGATTTGATGGATTATGGAACAAGGAGTGGCAAGAGCCTAATCTTGGTGATGCCCAAGGCACCCCAAGGTAAAATCCAAGGATAACCAAAATCCTAAGCTTGGGGATGCCCCGGAAGGCATCCCCTCTTTCGTCTTCGTCCATCGGTAACTTTACTTGGAGCTATATTTTTATTCGCCACATGATATGTGTTTTGCTTGGAGCGTCTTGTATGATTTGATTCTTTGATTTTTAGTTTACCACAATCATCCTTGCTGTACACACCTTTTGGGAGAGACACACATGAATTGGAATTTACTAGAATACTCTATGTGCTTCATTTATATCTTTTGAGTTGGGATAATTTTTGCTCTTGTGCTTTGCTTATATCTTTTAGAGCACGGCGGTGGTTCTATTTTATAGAAATAATTGATCTCTCATGCTTCACTTATATCATTTTGAGAGTCCTTTAGAATAGCATGGTAATTCACTTTGGTTATAAATTTTAAATGCTAAGAGAAGTTGGATGCTTGATAGATTGTTTTGAGATATAAAGGTGGTAATATTAGAGGTGTGTTCGTTGTGTAATTGTGAAATTGATGAATACTTGTGTTGAAGTTGGCAAGTCCAGTATCATGCACATATGGTAAACGTTATGTGACAAATCTGAAGCATGGGGTGTTCTTTGATTGCTTTCCTTATGAGTGGCGGTTGGGGACAAGCGATGGTCTTTTCCTACCAATCTATCCTCCTAGGAGCATGTGCGTAGTGCTTGGTTTTGATGACTTGTAGATTTTTGCAATAACTATGTGAGTTATTTATGACTAATGTTGAGTCCATGGATTATACGCACTCTCACCCTTCCATCATTGCTAGCCTCTTCAGTACCGTGCATTGCCCTTTCTCATCTTGAGAGTTGGTGCAAACTTTGCCGGTGCATCCAAACCCCGTGATATGATACGCTCTATCACACATAAGCATCCTTATATCTTCCTCAAAACATCCACCATACCTACCTATTATGGCATTTCCATAGCCATTCCGAGATATATTGCCATGCAACTTTCCACCGTTCCATTTTTTATGACACACGTCATCATTGTCATATTGCTTTGCATGATCATGTAGTTGACATCGTATTTGTGGCAAGGCCACCATGCTTAATTTTTTTATACATGTCACTCTTGATTCATCGCAATCCCGGTACACCGCCGGAGGCATTCACATAGAGTCATACTTTGTTCTAAGTATTGAGTTGTAATGCTTGAGTTGTAATGCTTGAGTTGTAAGTAAAAAAGAAGTGTGATGATCATCATTATTAGAGCATTGTCCCAGTGAGGAAAGGATGATGGAGACTAGATTCCTCCACAAGTCGGGATGAGACTCCGAATGAAAAAATAAAAGAGAAAAGAGGCCAAAATAAAAAAGGAAGAAGGCCCAAACAAAAAGAGAGAGAAAAAGAGAAAAGGGACGATGTTACTATCCTTTTTCCACACTTGTGCTTCAAAGTAGCACCATGATCTTCATGATAGAGAGTCTCCTATGTTGTCACTTTCATAAACTATGGGAATTTTTCATTATAGAACTTGGCTTGTATATTCCAATGATGGGCTTCCTCAAATGCCCTAGGTCTTCATGAGCAAGCGAGTTGGATGCACACCCACTTAGTTTCTTTGATGAGCTTTCATATATTTATAGCTCTAGTGCATCCGTTGCATGGCAATCCCTACTCCTTGCATTGACATCAATCGGTGGGCTCCATAGCCCATTGATTAGCCGCGTCAATGTGAGACTTTCTCCCTTTTTGTCTTCTCACACAACCTCAATCATCATATTCTATTCCACCCATATAGTGACATGTCCATGGCTCGCGCTCATATATTGCGTAAAAGTTGAAAGAGTTTGAAAAGGCTAAGTATGAAACAATTGCTTGGCTTGTCATCAGGGTTGTGCATGATGAGAGCATTTAGTGTGACAAAAATGAAGCATGGCCAAACTATATGACTTTGTAGGGATAAGTTTTATTTGTCTATGGTATTTTGATAAGACATAATTGCTTGATTAGCATACTTGGAGTATTACTATTTTTATGTCCACAATAAACTTTTATCTTGAATCTTTCAGATCTGAACATTCATGCCACAATAGAGAAAAATACATTGAAGAATATTCTAGAAAGCATTCCACATCAAAAATTCTGTCTTTATCATTTACCTACTCGAGGACGAGCAAGAATTAAGCTTGGGGATGCTTGATACGTCTCCAACGTATCTATAATTTTTGATTGTTCCATGCTATTATATATTCTGTTTTGGATGTTTAATGGGCTTTTTTTTACACTTTTATATTATTTTTGGGACTAACCTATTAACCGGAGGCCCAGCCCAAATTGCTGTTTTTTTCCTATTTCAGTGTTTCGCGGAAAAGGAATATCAAACGGAGTCCAAACGGAATGAAACCTTCGGGAGCATGATTTTTGGAACAAACGTGATCCAGAGGACTTGGAGTGGACATCAAGCAACCAATGAGGAGGCCACGAGGCAGGGGGCGCTCCTACCCCCCTGGGCGCGCCCTCCCCCCTCGTGGGCCCCTCGTGGCTCCACCGACCTACTTGTTCCTCCTATATATACCTACGTACCCTGAAAACATGCAGGAGCACCACGAAACCCTATTTCCACCGCCGCAAGCTTCCGTACCCAAGAGATCCCATATTGGGGCTTTTTCCGGAGCTCTGCCGGAGGGGGCATTGATCACAGAGGGCCTCTACATCAACTCCATGGCCCCTCCGATGATGTGTGAGTAGTTTACTTCAGGCCTTCGGGTCCATAGTTATTAGCCAGATGGCTTCATCTCTCTCTTTAGATCTCAATACAAAGTTCTCCTCGATTCTCTTGGAGATCTATTCGATGTAATCTTCTTTTGCGGTGTGTTTGTTGAGATCCGATGAATTGTGGGTTTATGATCAAGAATATCTATGGACAATATTTGAATCTTCTCTAAATTCTTTTATGTATGATTGGTTACCTTTGCAAGTCTCTTTGAATTATCAGTTTGGTTTGGCCCTCTACGTCATGTCATCTTGCTTAAAGCGTTACTCTGTTCTTATGAACTTAATACTCTGGATGTATGCTGGATAGCGGTCGATGTGTGGAGTAATAGTAGTAGATGCAGGCAGGAGTCGGTCTACTTGTCATGGACGTGATGCCTATATACATGATCATCCGTAGATATTCTCATAACTATGCTCAATTCTATCAATTGCTCGACAGTAATTTGTTCACCCACCGTAATACTTATGCTATCTTGAGAGAAGCCACTAGTGAAACCTATGGCCCCCGGGTCTATTTTCCATCATACAAGTTTTCAATCTATTTTATGTTGCAATCTTTACTTTCAATTTATATCATAAAAATACCAAAAATATTTATCTTATTATTATTACCTCTATCAGATCTCACTCTTGCAAGTGGCCGTGAAGGGATTGACAACCCCTTTATCGTGTTGGTTGCGAGGTTCTTATTTGTTTGTATAGGTACGAGGTGACTTGCGCGTGGTCTCCTACTGGATTGATACCTTGGTTCTCAAAAACTAAGGGAAATACTTATGCTGCTTTGCTGCATCACCCTTTCCTCTTCAAGGGAAAACCAACGCATGCTCAAGAGGTAGCACGCATCCTCCTCCGGGTCTTCGAAGGCCACCCTCTTCTTCTTCCTCCCCTTATGGGGGGAGTTGCTTTCCACCTCCTCCTCCTCTTCTTCCTCGTCTCCCTCGTGGGAAGAGTGGTCTTCGGTCTCTCTGGACACTGCGTTCGAAGGACCTTTCTGGCGGGGGGCGCCCTTGGCCTCCATGCCCGTCTTCTTCTTGGTCCTCTTCTCCGGCGCCTGATAGGGTGCTGAGACCAGCATCTCCATTAGTAGGGGTGTGGTCGGGTTCTCGAGCAGCGGTGCCGGATAGTTGATCCGCTCTGCCTTTGCCATCCAGCCCTGTACGGAAGACATAAAATATATTATATCTGAAGTATTGACCGAATAGGTCTTCAGAAAAGTTATTCTTACCGCCGAGGCCGAGTTCTCGATGTCGATTCTGATGTCCTCGGTCTTCTTCGGCCAATTTTTCTGGGCCTTGAAGATCTACTTCCATATATCTTCATGCGTGGTGCCAAAGAAGTGCTTTAGGGTCTGTAGCTCCTTCGGAGTGAACTCCCAGATGGGGGAGGCCCGGAGCTGGTAGGGAAGAATGCGGTGGAAGAGCATCACTTGGATCACATTTGTGAGACTGATGTTTGCGCCCAACATGTTGAAAATGCATTTCTGTAGCATCTTCACCTTCGGTTGGGACCCCCAATCAAGGCCCTTGGCAGTCTCGTGGGGGGTCCGGATATGAAGTCAGGTGTGGCCGCCCAGTTGGAATCACGGGGTTCGGTGATGTAGAACCACTCCTGCTGCCACACCTTGACCGTCTCTACGAATGCCCATTTGGGCCAGTCGGCGTTGGGGAGCTTGCTTACCATAGCCCTGCCGCTGTCCGCATGCTGTCCGTCGACCACCTTCGGCTTCAGATTGAAGACCTTGAGCCACAGGCTGAGGTGTGGGGGGATGCGGAGAAGGGCCTCACACACGACGCTAAACACCGATATGTGGAGGAAGGAATTAGGGGCTAGATCATGGAAATCTAACCTGCAGTAGAACATAAGACCCCGGACGAAGGGGTGGAGGGGAAACCCTGGACCTCAGAGGAAATGGGGGATGAACATGACCTCTCACTAGGCTCCGGCGTAGGAATAACCTGATCTTTGTCAGGGATCCTATGCACAATATCCACATACAGATAGCCCGCGCTCCAGAGATCCTTGATGTCCTTTTAGGTGACGGAGGAGGCTTCCCACTTGCCCTTGGAGCCGGACCCGACCATTGTTGGGGAGGGTGCAGTGGTGGGAAAGAGTGGAGTTTTGGGTGCTAGAGCTTGGAGGTTGGAAGACAAGAGCTAGAGGAAGGCGTGAGGAAAAAGGAGGAACCTTTATCCTCTTATAGACGGTGAATATACCAAATGTCCCCCTCTCAAGCCATAAACCTCACCTGTTCCCAATGTGATCGTGCGTAAGGCGTAGTTGGGTTACCCAAACCATATTGACGAGAATCCTGTAATGAGTGGGCATGATCTCTATTTTGACAAGACATGCCAATGGATGCTAGACCTCGAAATGCGAAACGGGAGGCGTGAAAACGGTTCAAAATGTTAAAGAGTCAAGTGTGACGCTTCACCGAAAAAGTTGTTAGTAAAAGGCATTGTTCCTATTTTGACGTCTTGCCTTCGTGGCTAAGGGTTGTATTAATTATGCAGAGCCGGACACAGTTCCTTTATGCAAGAAGCTAACTGAAAATATTCAGGAGAAGGAACCTGCCTTGCAATGCCGAAGATAATCCGCATGCCGAACACATCGTCATCGAAGACTGGTTCAGGGGCTACTGAGGGAGTCCTAGATTAGGGGGTCCTCAGGTGTCCGGTCTATTCGATATGGGCCAGACTGATGGGTCATGAAGATAAAGGAGAAGACTATCCCCCGTGTATGGGTAGGACTCGTATATGCGTGGACGGCAAGTTTGGTGTCCGGATGTACTGTTTCCTTCCTCTGCAAGCCGACTTTGTACAACCCTAGGCCCCTTCGGTGTGTATATAAACCAGAGGGTTTAGTCCGTAGAGGCTATCAGAATAATCATAGGCTAGACAACTAGGGTTTAGCCATTACAATCTCAAGGTAGATCAACTCTTGTAAACCCTATAATCATCGAATACAATCAAGCATGACATAGGGTTTTACCTCCTTTAAGAGGGCTCGAACCTGGGTAAACATCGTGTCCCTATTGTCCCTTGTTACCATCAATCCTCAGACACACAGCTTGGGACCCCCTACCCGAGATCTGCCGGTTTTTACACTGACGCCCCTTCGTTTCTCCCTTCCCCCTTCCCTTTTCTCTCCGGCAAAAAAGGGAGGGGGGAGGCCGAATTGGGGGAGGACCCCAAGTATGATTCCTCCTACTTGGGACGCCCCATGGCTACTCCCCTCCCCCTCTCACCTATATATACGCAGGGAGGGGACGCCTAGAACACACACCAACAATTGTTAGTTGTGTGCGGCGCCCCCTCCACAGTTTACACCCCCGGTCATAGGTTTGCAGTGCTTAGGCGAAGCCCTCCGAGAATAACTTCACCATCACCGTCACCACGTCATCGTGCTGATGGAACTCATCTACATCCTCGACACCTTGCTGGATCAAGATGGCGAGGGACGTCATCGAGCTGAACGTGTGCAGAACTCGGAGGTGTCATACGTTTGGTGCTTGATTGGTCGGAGCTAGAAGAAGTTCGACTACATCAACCGCATTGTCAAATGCTTCCTCTTTTGGTCTACGAGGGTACATGGACACACTCTCCCCCTCTCCTTGCTATGCATCTCCTAGACAGATCTTGCATGAGCGTAGGATTTTTTTTAAAATTGCATGCTACATTTCCCAACAGGGTAAGGGGCATGCATTTTGTGGGCCTCCTCCTAGCGAATGTGTTTCATTTGCTTGTTCCCCTGAGATCACCCCCCTTCATTCGTACCAACTTCCCCCGAGGAACGTCAACATGATATTCACGTCCTAAATTAAACCTGTAAGGTTTTTATTTATGACATGTTTTGGGAATAAGTGGTAATTTTTGTGGTAGGTGCATCTGTAATTCTGAGGAGGAGGAGGAGGAGGAGGAGTTGTACGGTTTCGTGTGGGTTAATGGATGGGGTAGGACCTGCTCTTATTCTTGCAGATTTCTGCTTGACTGCTTCAGTCTTTCTATCTCCTTTCAGGTTTTCCTAACACTGCCTTTCTTTTCCTTGAATTGCCCATGGCTCCCATCTCCATGATCCGCTCCTCTCACGAGCTAACTTTTCCAGATGGCCTGGTGAAACAAATCCTCTCTCAACACTGCCTCCTCTCTCTAGGTTCCCTGTAGGTGGGGACCCTCCTCTCCTCCACCCTAGATCAAAGGTGGCCCAACACGAGGTAGGAGGCCATGGACAACCGCTGCTCCATTGGCGAGACCATGGATGAAGAGTGAAGAGTCATTGATCCGTGGTGTCGAAGCATGGGGAATTCAGACAGTGTTGCGGAAGGGTGTTCTTGGACGGGAACTTTGGTATGGCGCTCGGGGAGATGCAAGTCGTGTTAGCTCTTCGGCACCTCAAAGTCACAAGATCCTTGACATTCACGTGCACCGCCAATGTCCAACTCCCCAAAAACATTTGTCTCCATCAAGGTCATGTGGCCGCAGTGCAAACTATTCATTACCATCGAGGTTGGCCCTGGTGCACCCTTTGGGATGTTTGTGGGCTATAAAGGGCACTTAATTTTGACCTCACTGCCATCATGATAACCCAGAAGTATAGGTGATCAATCGTAGTCCTCTCGATAAGTAAGAGTGTCGAACCTAACAAGGAGCAGAAGGAAATGACAAGCGGTTTTCAGCAAGGTATTCTTCGCAAGGTTGTAAGTAACAATGATAGATAGTTTTGTTGCAAGATAATTTGTAGTGGGTAACAAGTAACAAGAGTAGCAAAGGTGCAGCAAGGTAGCCCAATCCTTTTTATAGAAAATGGCAGTCCGGAAAGTTCTCTTATACAAAGCAAAGTGCTCTTGAGGACACATGGGAATTGTTGTCTAGGCACGTTCACCATGTTTAGTTGATTTACGTTCGCTACATTGATAATTTGATATGTGGGTGGACAGGTGCTTGAGTGTTGTTCTTACTTGAACAAGCTACTCACTTATGATAACTCCTCCCGCAAGCATCCGCAACTATGAAAGAAGAATTAAGATAAATCTAACCATAGCAAGAAACATATGGATCCAAATCAGCCCCTTAGAGAATAATGCATAAACTAGGGTTTAAGCTTCTGTCACTCTAGCAACCCATCATCTACTTATTACTCCACAATGCCTTCCCTTAGGACCAACTATGGTGATGTGTCATGTAGTCTACATTCACATGACACCATTAAAGGAAGCAACAATGTACATATCATCAAAATATCGAATGAATACCAACTTCACTTGATTACTTATAACAAGACTTCTCCCATGTCCACAAGAACAAAAGTGACTACTCACGAATCATATTAATGTTAAATATCAGAGGGGTATTGAATATGCTTGAGGATCTGAACATTTAATATTCCACCAAATAAACCAACTAGCATCAAGTACAAGATGTAATCAATACTACTTGCAACCCACATGTACCAATATGAGGTTTTGATACAAAGATTGAATACAAGAGATGAACTAGGGTTTGAGATGAGATGGTGCTAGTGAATATGTTGATGAAGATTGGTCCTCCCGTGATGAGAGGATTGCTGGTGGTGTCGATGGCATCGATTTCCCCCTCCCGGAGGGAAGTGTCCCCAACGAAATCGCTCCGTCGGAGAGCAAAAGTGCTCCTACCCAGGTTCTGCTTGAAGATGGCGGTGCATCATCCCGAAAGTCTTCCTCTGATATTTTTCTAGGTAAAATGGCATCATATAAGAGAAGATGGGCTCCGGAGGCTTACCAGGGGCCCCACAAGCTCAAAGGAACGCACCTAGGGGGTAGGGCGCCCCCTCCAGGCTTGTGGCTTCCTGGTGGGTCCCCCTTTGGTATTTATTTCGCCAATAATTTTTTATTTATTCCAAAATAATTCTTCATAAATTTTTCAGGTCATTTGGAGTCGTGCAGAATAGCTATCTCTGCTCTAGGCTTTTTCGGTCAAGAATTCTAGCTGCCAGCAATCTCCCTCTTCATTTGAAACTTGCAAAATAAGAGAGAAAAGGCATAAAAATTCCATCATAAAGTGAAATAGAATCCAAAATACAATAAATAATAGTATGAAAACATGATGCAAAATGGACGTATGAACTCCCCCAAGCTTAGACCTCGCTTGTCCTCAAGCGAAATCCGAAATCGATAATCATGACCTCATGTTTAGAGAGAGTGAGAGAGAGATGTCATTAAAAATAAAATACAGACATGAAGGCATCATGGTATTTATCATAGCAGCAATATATCATCATAAAACTTCTCATGCTAAAGTAACAATTCATTCACACACTAAAGTATGAAACGTAAACTTCATTGGAAACTAACAAACTATGATTTCAGTTATTGAAACAATCAAAATCCATGATAATTTCAGAAAGAGTCTATGTAAGAGCTTTGTTTAGCAACTTCACATACTCAACTATCATTTAATATTCTATGATTGCTGACACTCAAGGAATATTTATAGAGTAAAATTTTAGTCAAACACATAGAAAGATAGGGGCTTATAGTTTTGCCTCCCAAATATTTACCTCAAAGTTAATGTCAACTATAATTACTCATGATCACCTACATTCAATTGGATATATATATATATATCTGGGTCTTTCCCCACCACATGATGCTTGCCACCTGAGGGAGTCCTGGATTAGGGGGTGTCCGGATAGCCGGACTATACCTTCGGCTGGACTCCTGGACTATGAAGATACAAGATTGAAGACTTCGTCCCAGGTCCTAAAGGGACTTTCCTTGGCATGGAAGGCAAGCTTGGTGATACGGATATGTAGATCTCCTACCATTGTAACCGACTCTGTGTAACCCTAGCCCTCTCTGGTGTCTATATAAACCGGAGAGTTTTAGTCCGTAGGACGAAGAACAATCATACCATAGGCTAGCTTCTAGGGTTTAGCCTCTCTGATCTTGTGGAAGATCTACTCTTGTACTACCCATATGATCAATATTAATCAAGCAGGACGTAGGGTTTTACCTCCATCAAGAGGGCCCGAACCTGGGTAAAACATTGTGTCCCCTGCCACCTGTTGCCATCCGACCTAGACGCACAGTTCGGGACCCCCTACCCGAGATCCATCGGTTTTGACACCAACATTGGTGCTTTCATTGAGAGTTCCTCTGTGTCGTCGCTTTTAGGCCCGATGGCTTCTCCGATCATCAACAGCGATGCGATCCAGGATGAGACTTTTCTCTCCGGACAGATCTTCGTATTCGGCGGCTTTGCACTGCGGGCCAATTCGCTTGGTCATCTGGAGCAGATCGAAAGCTATGCCCCTGGCCATCAGGTCAGATTTGGAAGTTTGAACTACATGCCCGACATCCGCGGAGACTTGATCTTCGACGGATTCGAGCCACAACCGAGCACACCGCACTGTCACGATGGGCATGATTTAGCTCTGCCGCCGAACAGTGCCCTGGAGGCCGCACCTGTGTCCGCTCTGACCCCTAGCTCGGAGCCGATCACACCAACCGAGGATGGGTGGTTAGACACCGCCTCGGGGGCTACAATCTCTACGGCAATCGAGCCGAACACCAGCCCTATTCTCTGCGAAGACCGTGACTCCAAGGAGCCGGACTCCTCTCCGGACTCTGAGCCCTCTGCGCCCCGACCAATCGAACCCGATTGGGCACCGATCATGGAGTTCACCGCCGCCCGGACATCTTTCAGCACTCGCCCATCGGCGATATTCTGAATTCACTAAAGTCTCTCTCTTTGTCAGGAGAGCCCTGGCCGGACTATGGTCGGCAAGGTTGGGATGTGGATGATGAAGAAATTCAAAGCCCACCCACCACCCACTTCGTAGCCATTGTCGATGATTTAACCGACATACTCGACTTCGACTCCGAAAACATCGACGGTATGGACGCCGATGCAGGAGACGATCAAGAACCAGCGCCTATAGGGCACTGGAAAGCCACCTTGTCGTATGATATATACATGGTGGACACCCAAAAAGAAGGCAATGGCGATGGAACAACGAAGGATAACCCCTCCAAGAAGCAGCCTAAGCGCCGACGTCAGCGGCGCCGCTCTAAATCCAGCCAAAACAAAAACGGTGATTCCGCCACGGGGGATAATAACACCCCGAATAGTGCCGAAGACAACCACATCCAGCAAGATTCAGCACAGGAGGATAGAGAAGCCAGCCCTCATGAGAGAGCGGCAGACAGAGAGGTCGAGGACGATAATTATATGCCTCCCTCTGAAGACGTGGCAAGGCTCGACGACGACGAATTTGTTGTGCCGGAGGATCCCATCGAACAACAGCGTTTCAAACGCAGGCTTATGGCCACGGCGAGCAGCCTCAAGAAAAAACAGCAACAACTTAGAGCTGATCAAGATTTGCTAGCCAACAGATGGACTGAAGTCCTTGCGGCCGAAGAGTATAAACTCGAACGCCCCTCCAAGAGCTACCCAAAGCGTAGGTTGCTACCCCAATTAGAGGAGGAAGCACTTAAACCTACATCACCAGAGCATGATGCGGCCGACCGGCCACCCCGTTGTCGGCGTTCTGGGAACGGGGGTCCCCAGACTTGCCTGCCCGCGGCTTGCGGCGTGGCTCAAAGGGGGGCCCAGCACGGCCCATCTTCATCAACACAAACCCAAGACCCTCGTGAGGGGCCAAGCCTCGCGGGGCAGACGACACGGAGCTTCCTCAGGCACGGCCTCACTAGGCTGGCTCACGAGGAGGCGGAGAGATCAAGGCGGGGTACCTCACGAGGTGCTCGTGACGCAAGCCATGACGACCAAGGGCGCCAGGCGGGCGCCAGGCGGGCGCCAGCCCGCGTAGTGTCCTCCTTTCCCCTTTGGTGCAAAGGGGGCAAGAGCAGCCGCGGGGTACCGAGGCATCAGGCAAAGGTTGCCATTTCGGTGCAACAAGACCAAGACCGGGAGGACTGCAAGACGGAGGTCATCGTGGAGCCCAAGTCGGCGTCACCACCAGAGCATTGTGCAGGCGAGGACCAACTTTAGTCAGGATAAGTGTACCAGATGTTCCCCTTCAAAATGGCCAATTGTTGGCGCCCTTCCCGCTCAATATTTGGGAAGAGGCCCAGGGCCATTGCCTATAAATAGGACTATCCACCCACAGAGAGGAGAGAGGTTCGAGGTGAGAGGTTAGAGGTTAGAGGTTCGAGGTGAGAGGTTAGAGGTTAGAGGTTCGAGGTTAGAGGTTCGAGGTTCGAGGAAGGAGATCGAGATCGAGGATCAGGGATCGGATCGAAATCAGAGAGAGAGAGGGGTGACTGAACTCCTCCTAGCAGTTCGTCCCCCCAGCAAAGAACAGACCCTTGCGAGGTTGTTCTTCCTTGTATTGTTCATCATCATCAGCCCAAGAGGAAATCCACCACACCACACACTGGAGTAGGGTATTACACCACAACGGTGGCCCGAACCAGTATAAACCCTGTGTTTCTTGTGCTGTTCTTTCCTTAGCTTAGATCTTTGTGAGGCGGAGGGGTGCAGGTAGGTAGGAGGCGAAATCTCCGCGCACACCCCAGTGTTCGAACCTCAAGGGTCTGCCGGAACCTGAAATCCGATATTTGGCGTGCCAGGTAGGGGTGCGCCGGAATTCGTCTTCCACCACCCCGTTCTCCTCCGACCATCGCGCCCTTGTCTGACGCTCGTCGGGCCCGCGCCGGGCGCCAGGCCGCTCTTGCTTCCCGCGTCGCCCAGACGGCTCCTGTCGGCGGGCGTCCTCGCCGTTCCCCGTCACCCTCCGTCAACGCCGCCACCGGCCCGGCGGGGGACGAGCAGCAAGCATCGTCTCAGCATCCGTCAGTGCGGCAAGACGGCCGCACTGCTACTCCCTCGCTCACCCCAGCTGGTTCTTTGTCCCGCGCGCTCCGCGCACCCATGGAGGCTCGAGCTGCGCTCATCACGGCAAACGAGCTCTTGCGCTACCGTCCCGTCGACAACGTCTACGAAGAATGGCTCGACCGCGTCGCCGAGCTCGTCCGTGCCGCAGGAGGCTCTCCTGCGCCGTCCGTTCCGCTGCACCGCACCCTTCCCCACGCGGGCGACGAGGCTCCGGCGGCGCCCCGGCCGCCTCCTCCTCAAGAAGGCGCCATGGCTCCAAGGCGCGTGGCCCCTGGGCGGAACCCGCTCCATCAGGTGCCAGCGCGGCAAGAGCAGAGCTGCCAAGAAGTCCCTCGCCCGCAAGAAGCTGCCCGGGCGCTCCCTGCTCCATCACGTCGCGACCATGCTCCTGCTCCCGCACGCCAAGACCCCGCGCTGCTCCCAGCTGTAGCGCGTGGGGACATGCAAGACCAAGCTCTCCGTCACCCAAGGCCTCCAGTGGCCACAGCAGGCTGCCGTGCCTTCACCACCGAGCTACGCAGCGTCGCGTGGCCCGGCGAGTTCAAGCCAGACCTGCCTCCTCGTTACGACAGCACGGCCGACCCTGCGGAGTTCCTCCAGCTCTATGAGCTGGGCATCGAAGCTGCCAACGGAGACGAGAAGGTCATGGCGAACTGGTTTCCCATGGCGCTCAAGGACGGGGCCCGCACCTGGCTCCTGAACCTGGCTCCAGGCACGATCTCCTCCTGGGACGAGATGCGCACCCGCTTCATCGCCAACTTCCAAGGTACTCGCGAACAGCCACCCGCCGTGAGCGACATGCGCCGCATCAAGCAACAACCCGGGGAGACCCTGCAGAAGTACATCCAGCGCTTCAACAACGCACGCCTCAAGATTCCCAAGGTGACTGAGGAGGCCATCATCTCAGCCTTCTCCGACGGCGTGCGCGATGTCAAGATGAAGGAGGAGCTGGCGATGCATGAAGACCTGTGAACTTCCTTGGAGCTGTTCAACTTGGCAACCAAGTGCGCCATGGCTGAGGAAGGGCGTCTCTCCCTCCTCGAGCTGCCTGCCGCCGACCCAGAAGAGAAGAAGCCCAAGGCCAAGGATGTGAAGCGCAAGGGGGCTGCCGTGCTCGCGGCAGAACCAGACACCAAGCGGGGCAGAGATCAGCCCGAACCTTCCAAGGGCAGTCGATACTATGTGTGCCACGACCTCCACACCCACAACACCAACGAATGTCAAGAGCTCCGAGCCGTGCGAGAAGGAAGGATCGGCCGTCGCCCCGACCATGGTGACCAGGGCTACGGTCGAGGAGGAGGAAGGAACGCAGGATGCTGGGAAGACCGTGGCCCGCACCAAGGGTGGCATGATCAACCTCGCGAGGATCGCTAGCAAGATCCGCCTCGCGAGGGAGACTGGAGGGATCAGCCTCGCGAGGATCGCCCGCAAGGCAAAGCAGGCCTCCCTCCGCTGCCGCCGCAGCCAAGGAGAAACGAGGACCGCCACCAGGATGAGGGGGTTGGGGGCTTCCAGGAGCCGCGCGCGATCGCCTGCATCCTGGGCGGGGCTCAAGCCCCAGCCTCTCAACGCATCTTCAAGCAGTTTGCCCGCAAAGTGAATGCAGTCCTCCCCAAGCTCGAAGCCACGCGCCCTCTCAGGTGGTCGGCGTGCGCCATCATGTTCAGCTTAGCAGATCAGCTCAAGTGTGCGGCTACAGCCGGAGTCCTCCCGATGCTTTGTTCCCCAATTATCAGCAACGTGGTGGTCACCAGGACCCTCATCGATGGCAGGGCAGGGCTCAACATCCTGTCCGTGGAAACATTCAACAATCTCCAAGTGCCCTACAGCCAGCTTCAGCCAGCCAAGCCTTTCTCCGGAGTCACCGATGGCTCCACGGTCCCGATTGGGCAGGTCCGCCTCCTTGTCACCTTCGGGGCACGCGACAACTACCGCACCGAGCTCATCGACTTCGACGTCGCTCACATTCGCCTGCCATACAACGCCATCCTTGGGTACCCAGCGCTGGCCAAGTTCATGGCCGTAACTCACCACGGCTACAACGTCCTCAAGATGCCAGGAAGTGGCGGAGTCATCACCGTGCCCTGTGAAGAGAAGGACGCGGTGTGTTCCCTGGAGCGAGCCTTTCAGGCCGCGTCACTAGAAGACCCGGATCGCGGAAGCAGGAGGCTTCTCGAGACCGCCCCCAAAAAGAAGAAGACATCGTCAGGCCTGACCCCTCAGGAGGCAGGCCCCTCTGGTCCCACGCCTGCCTAGGGGGAACCTCCTTCCATCGCATAGGAAAGCGCGCCCGGCGCCCTCCTCAGGCAGGGCTCGGGGGCTCTCCCCTGGAGGGCCACCAACCTGGCTAGGGTTCCGAGGGAGGCGCTTGGGCACCACATGGAGGCGTGTTTCGAAGCACGTTTCCCTCAAGAAGGAGTAAGGCAAGGAGAGCCAGACCCTCAGGAGTTCGTCAGCAAGGCCATTCAGGAGCTACACGAGTCAAGAGTCATGAAAGGCGGCCGCCGCCTACCAGTAGTGGCTCCCCATCCAGGCGAGGATGGTGGGCTGCGCGTCCGCATCGACATACCAAGGCTCAATCGAGTCGCCTCTCTGGAGCACCTCTGGCCCTCGCGTGTGGGGCGCTGCGGAGGTCCACCCCACAGCTACGTTCGCATGCCTTACGACTTGCCGAATGCGGCTGCCACGTACCAGTGCCTCATGAGGGGGATCATGGAGGCACAAGAGGCCAAGCGTTCCGCAGCCCTGGCGGAGATGGAGATGGTCTGCGAGGAGCCACTAGCGCCTCCGGAGCCTCCCGAGGCCCCTAGGCCTGGGGGCTCGTGAGGATCGGCTTCTGCAGCCCACCGAGTCTGCTACACCAACAGTCCTTCGTCCTCAACATCATCAGGTGACATCTTTCAAGTTTCATTTCTAGCTGGGAGCGCCCCCCCTGGGCTGCATTATTCCCAGGTCGCGTGGGTCCGTCCCTGCGGCATGTATCCCTTTTATTTCATGTTGTTAGCTTACTTTGTTGGGGGCGCCCCTCGGGCTGCATCATCCCCAAGTCGCTCGGGCCTGACCCAGTGATGTCCGCCTTCCCAGCATCTATTTGAATGAATCCACTCTTTCACGGCTAATGTGTTTGACCTAGTTGCCCGCTCAACTGACGCCAACTGACGGAACTGCTCCCAAACGGCACGATGCTTGCGCATGGGTCCGTCCCTGCAACGCTGACAAACCTGAATGGCTGAGCTCTGGCCGCGGCAGCCCCGCATGGCGCCACCTCGTCAAGCCTTCAGTGCCTCATCGCCCCTCGGAAGCAACCAACGGCTGACTGTCAATTGTCATGGCAACCCCTCGTTCTTTCTATGATGGGTTTACAGGATCTCCTAAAGGAGCCGCGTCAGGCGAGGCCCTTGCGGTGTCTCCTTCACTCTCATCCGCGCGAACCGCTTGCACGTTAAAGGGGGGGTGCCTGAGCATCGCGACTCAGGGCTCCTACTGGCTCTCCAGCCCTCACCCTCTGGCCTTGTCCACGGCATCGCGACCTGGCATACCAGCGACGACTGAGACTCGCTCGAGGGCTGGGACCCAAGGACGTAGAGCAGAAAGGGGAGCAAAGGCGAGAGGGGAGGGACACGCGAGGACCTCGCCGAGCAACCTCACGCCTACCGATGCACGGACCCGGCGACACACCAGAGAGAGACCCCTGATTCTCAAGATAAGTCACCCCTCGGAAGCACCAGCTACCGTGGCACCATCCCCGCACCTAATGCAATCCCGTGTTAGCGACGCTGCTCTCCTTTCTCACCGAACGACGGCTGCTTGAGCGCCAAAGGGGACCTCCTGAGTATCGCGACTCAGGGGCTCTTTCCGGACTCCGGGTTGCTCACCTCCTGGCCTTGACCACGGCATCACGACCTGGCATACCAACGATGGCTGAAGCCGCCTTGGGACTGGGACCTGTCGGCGCAGAGCACCAAGCCCTCGTGAGGTTCGAAAGGGAGAACTGAGCTAAGACGGAATGAGCAACTCGCACAATTCTACGACAAGGGTTATATTAACAAAACAGGATCACAGGCACCTTACAAGCCCCCACGGGACGCGTCTTTGATTCCTCGCAGGGAACAGATCCTAAAAGGACGCTAACTACGCGCGGCCCTGCAAAAGACGCCATCATCAACAGTGGGCCGTCAAGCAGCGGCGCCAACCCCATCCAGATCAGAGGCGGCGACAGCCTGACGAGCCCGCCCTGTTCCAGGAGCGGCGCAGGCTCGGGTGCTCGTAGCTGTCGTCGCTCGTCTCCGGAGTCGCGAAGACCTTGCCGGAGTCGCTGGAATCTCCGACGCCTCCGCCGCCTGAGGAGCCGCCAAGGGAGCGGTCAGCGGGCCCAGTCCTCACTGCATCAGGGTCCCGGCCACCTCTCCCGGGGCAGCACTCCAGCCGGTGCCCGTTCGCATCGAAGACCTGAAAGAACATCACCGAAGCACCGTCGTACTCCAAGTGGATCGCGAAGGTGCCTCTTGTCCTGCAAACCCGGGCGACTTCGCTCCAGCCTCGAGTCATGAAGACCTCGCCCGGGGCAACGACCGTGACCTCTGCCTCGGTCACGAGGGTGCTGCAACCGACGTGCTGCAGCCAAAGCTCCAGGAGTTCTCCCCGCGGGATGATGGAGGCGAAGAAGGGAGGAAGGCGAATCCAAGACTGAGGAGGCATGGCGGCGTGGAACATGAACTCTCGGGAGGAGCCCTCGGTGTGGACCCCAGGGGGGACGACCCACACCTTCGTGACCCGTCGGCGCCGACGGCGGCGCCGCCCGTGGCGATCAGCATCAGCTCCTTCAGGGCCCTCGTTGTGGGCGTACAAGGGAAGCGGGAACCCCGGCAGTGGCTGCTCACACCAGGGCCTCGACACCACCTGATGGGCCCCCTCGTCCGGGCCGCGGAGGACGAGCCGTTTCTTCGGCGGGAGCGGGTCTGGTTCCTCTCGGGGAGCCTTTCCCTTCTCTGCCGTCGAGAACCGACGGATCGGAGCCATCGCAGCAAGACGGAGCAAGGACCGGGAAGAAGGAGAAGCAAGAAGGGATGGACTGGAAGGGTGCGGGCCGTTCCGTACTTATGGCCGGCGAAGGCCAACCGCCGACCTCCACGATCGCAGGTAATCATGACCCGCTTTGTATGCAGGGACTTGTCCAATCCGTGCAGTTGCCGAGGCGCCATGGGGAGTGGAGACGCCCACATCCAATCAACCGCCATGCGGCGCCCAAGGCCGCAGGCTGATAGGGCCCGCGGCGCTTCGCTCTTGCCCTTCCGCCTCCTTGCACGGCCAAGTCCGGGTGCGCCTTGGGCCTGGGGGCTATTGTCGGCGTTCTGGGAACGGGGGTCCCCAGACTTGCCAGCCTGCGGCCTGCGGTGTGGCTCAAAGGGGGGCCCAGCACGGCCCATCTTCATCAACACAGACCCAAGACCCTCGCGAGGGGCCAAGCCTCACGGGGCGGACGACACGGAGCTTCCTCAGGCACGGCCTCACCAGGCTGGCTCACGAGGAGGTGGAGAGATCAAGGCAGGGTACCTCACGAGGTGCCCGTGACGCAAGCCATGACGACCAAGGGCGCCAGCCCGCGCAGTGTCCTCCTTTCCCCTTTGGTGCAAAGGGGGCAAGCGCAGCCGCGGGGTACCGAGGCATCAAGCAAAGGTTGCCATTTCGGTGCAACAAGATCAAGACCAGGAGGACTGCAAGACGGAGGTCATCATGGAGCCCAAGACGGCATTACCACCAGAGCTTTGTGCAGGCGAGGACCAACTTTAGTCAGGATAAGTGTACCAGATGTTCCCCTTCAAAATGGCCAATTGTTGGCGCCCTTCCCGCTCAATATTTGGGAAGAGGCCCAGGGCCATTGCCTATAAATACGACCAGCCACCCACAGAGAGGAGAAAGGTTCGAGGTGAGAGGTTAGAGGTTAGAGGTTCGAGGTGAGAGGTTAGAGGTTAGAGGTTCGAGGTGAGAGGTTCAAGGTTAGAGGTTCGAGGTGGGAGATCGAGATCGAGGATCAGGGATCGGATCGAAATCAGAGAGAGAGAGGGGTGACTGAACTCCTCCTAGCAGTTCGTCCCCCCCAGCAAAGAACAGACCCTCGCGAGGCTGTTCTTCCTTGTATTGTTCATCATCATCATCCCAAGAGGCAATCCACCACACCACACACTGGAGTAGGGAATTACACCACAACGGTGGCCCGAACCAGTATAAACCCTGTGTTTCTTGTGCTGTTCTTTCCTTAGCTTAGATCTTAGCGAGGCGGGGGGTGCAGGTAGGTAGGAGGCAAAATTTCCGTGCGCTCCCCAGTGTTCAAACCTCAAGGGTCTGCCGGAACCCGAAATCCAACACCCGTGGCCGCGACAGAGAGGCCTCTCGGCCCTCCACTCAAGTCGCAACCCGGCGCCACTCAAAAACTACCAAGGCATGGGAAAATGCGCCAGACCTGCGAGACACATTGGAGGACAAGGCAAGGCAAACAAGATAGATCTACGAATCACGTGGGCACCTCACAGCACGAGACGGTACTCGTCATGCCAGATATAGTAAATCCGGCCGGGCCGAACACAGTAGACAAAGCTTGTTTGAGCTGCGTCGTGATATAGCCCAGTACAGAGGTGCCGCACACCCACTATGTTCACAGATGAAGTAATGGATCATCAAATCCCCGAGGGTTTCAAATCCGGAGATCCTGCGGTATAGATCAAGGACTATCTCCTTCATATCCACATGGCCCGCGGTGATGACTTACACGCCATCAAATACATCACACTCAAGCTTAAAGGGCCAGCTCGGCATTGTCTTAACAGCTTGCCAGCAGAATCAATTGGTTGTTGGGAGGACCTAGAAGCCGCATTCCTCGACAATTTCCAGGGCACTTATGTGCGACCACAAGACGCCGATGACCTAAGCCACATAATTCAGCAGCCAGAAGAATCGGCCAGACAATTCTGGACACGGTTCCTAACCAAGAAAAATCAAATCGTCGACTGTCCGGACGCAGAGGCCCTAGCAGCCATCAAGCATAAAATCCGTGACGAGTGGCTTGCACGACACCTAGGACAGGAAAAGCCGAAAGCTATGGCAGCCCTCACGACACTTATGACCCGCTTTTACGCGGGAGAAGACAGCTGGCTAGCTCGCAGCAATAACATGACCAAGAGCCCTGGTAATTCGGATACGAAGGACAGCAGTGGCAGGTCGCGTTGCAACAAGCAAAAACGCCGCATTAACGGTGACAATGCTGAGGATACGGCAGTTAATGCCGGATTCAGAGGCTCTAAACCCGGTCAGCGGAAAAAGCCATTCAAAAGAAATACTCCGGGCCTGTCCAGTTTGGACCGAATACTCGACCGCTCATGCCAGATACATGGCACCCCTGAAAAACCAGCCAATCACACCAACAGGGATTGTTGGGTGTTCAAGCAGGCAGGCAAGTTAAATGCCGAAAGCAGAGACAAGGGGCTGCGTAGCGATGATGAGGAGGAGCCCCGGCCGCCGAATAACAGTGGACAGAAAGGTTTTCCCCCACAAGTACGGACGGTGAACAAGATATACGCAACCCATGTCCCCAAGAGGGAGTGGAAGCGTGTGCTAAGGGACGTATACGCGATGGAGCCAGTCGCCCCAAAGTTCAACCCTTGGTCTTCCTGCCCGATCACTTTTGATCGAAGGAACCACCCCACTAGCATCCGTCATGGCGGATTCGCCGCATTGGTTCTAGACCCAATTATTGACGGATTTCACCTCACTAGAGTCCTTATGGACGGCGGCAGTAGCCTGAACCTGCTTTATCAGGATACAGTGCGGAAAATGGGCATCGATCCCTCGAGGATTAAACCCACCAGAACGACCTTTAAAGGCGTCATACCAGGTGTAGAAGCCAACTGTACAGGCTCAGTTACACTTGAAGTGGTCTTCGGATCTCCGGATAATTTCCGAAGCGAGGAGTTAATCTTCGACATAGTCCCGTTCCGCAATGGCTATCACGCACTGCTCGGGCGAACCGCATTTGCCAAGTTCAACGCGGTGCCGCACTACGCATACCTCAAGCTCAAGATGCCAGGCCCTCGAGGCGTCATCACGGTCAATGGAAACACCAAACGCTCTCTCCGAACGGAGGAGCATACAGCGGCTATCGCAGTGGAAGTACAAAGCAGCCTCTCAAGGCAATTCTCTAGTCCGGCCATTAAACGTCCGGACACCGTCAAGCGCGCCCGGAGTAACCTACACCAAGACCGCCCGGCACGTTCAGAGCAAGCATAGCAATGCGGCCCCAACCCCAGCCCTCGTGAACTTGCGAAACCAGTGCTGCGCGTACATAACTACGCTCTGGAAATACCATGGGCACAGGGGGAGGGGCGCCATCACGGCACACCCGAAACGCGGCTTAAACCGCACTAGGGGCTGCCGATTTCTTAATTTTCTCTTATTTTCAGGACTCCATTCTTCGGAAGGCTTGTCCGGCAGTACAATTGTCGCACAAACGATACAACCAGGGAAGCAGAAAGCTACGCCGTACTACGGAACTCTAAGGTGGTCTCTATAACGAGCAGTATACATGTTTCGCATAACATTCCGCAGCTCGCCCCTGGAAAGGACATATGTGATAGTCCCATCTTTTGCTTATCGCACTATTTGTATCGTTCTGCTTTGATCGCAGCTTTTTTAAATAAACAATTCATAGCTTCCGTCTATTATTGCATTACCCTTTTTTACGAATATATTTTCATTAATGACATGTTGCACCCGTACACTTTGGTACGGCCAATATGCCAGGGGCTCAAGTACCCCACAATACGGCGTGAGAAGTCCGAACACTTTCACAAGTGCGGCACCCCGAACTTATAGCATTATATGCATCGGCTCCGAATCATGTCTTGGGTCAAATGTTGGGTTTGCCTGGCTCCTATGTTTTGGTACCTTACATTACGTTATATCGGCTAAGGTAGCACTAGGAGAACTACTGCGATTGTGCCCCAGTTGAGCTGGGCTAAGCACCTCAGTAGAGAAAGCTAAAACTGACTGTCATGATGAGGCGAGAGCTGGTCGCTGTTCGAGAGGTTTTCGAGTCCCTAAAGACTTATGCTGCTTAGAGCGAGGAGTCGGCTTTGTCCGGCCTAGGCGTGGATAGCGCCCTGAACTCGGTCTTCTGAACACTAGGGGCTTCGCCGAAATTTAAAATTATAGTATTCTATGGCTAAGTGAGAGTGTTCAAGCATTATAGTCCGATTGCCTTGTTCGTTGTGTTGAGCGCCTCCCTCGAAGGACCCAAGAATGGTAAAAAGAGCGCTCATGTTTATCCTGAACACCCCAGCACTCGTGCCATGGGGGCAGAAGCCGACGACTCGCCATCTCTCAAATTTGATAAACGGCTGCACAGAAGGTAATATTTTAAATTCAAAAGTGTTGCTTAGCGCATGAACAAGTTTTCAGCGTACAGGATCACAAATGCGAGTTTACTCAAAAATTACTTCTTTGGGGCATTCATCCGCTATAAGGCAGGCACCCTTCAGGACGCCCTCATAATACGCTTCCGGGACGCGATGCTCCTTGCCCGGCGGCGGCCCGTCCTTCACCAGCTTCTTCGCATCCATCTTGCCCCGGTGCACTTTAGCACGGGCACCTTCGATGTAGACGGAGCGCTTGATTAATTCAAGCCGTGGACAGGCATCCACCAGCCGCCTCACCAGCCCGAAGTAGCTCCCAGGCAAAGCCTCTCCAGGCCACAGCCAAACTATGAGGCCCTTTATGCCCTGTTCGGCAACCTTGTGGAGCTCAACCATTTGCTTCAGCTGGTCGCTCAAAGGCACCAGGTGTCCGGCCTTAGCATACTGATACCAGAACACCTTCTCTGTCGAGCTCCCCTCTTCGGCTCGGTAGTAGGTGGCGGCATCCGACGCACTGCGGGGCAAATCTGCGAACACTCCTGGAGAGCTCCGGACTCGGGTAAGTAATAAGTAATTCACTTTCACGTGCTTGCTTTCCATAATGAATGCCTTACCCTCCGCTATCTTCTTCATCACGTCAATTCCTTTGAGGGCTTTCTGGGCTTCGGCCTTTGCAGAGTTCACACTTTTGGGGGCTGCCGCAAGCTCGGACGCTTGCATCTTTGAGTCAAGCTCCAAACTCTCGTGTTTTTTCACGAGAGCACGGAGCTCTTTCTGCACCTCCTCCACCCACACCTCCTGCTTCTCTCTCTCTGTGCGCTCCGCGGACACCCTGTTTTCAGCCTCGGACAACGCTTGCTTAAGGGTTGCCACCTCGGTCGTGGCCCCTATAATAGCACGTTGATCCTGTCATTTTTTGCAACCACATCTTCTCTATATAATTGCGCAAGGTATTACTTACCTTCCTTCTCCTCGAGTTGCCTCTTGGCATGGCCGAGCTCATTCTCGGACTGCGCGAGGTTTTGCTTCAGCATATCCACCTCCGCAGTCAGTGCGGCGGAGGGCAGCAGCGAAGCCTGCATACGCATATTGATTTGATTATGTTAGACTCCTGCGAATGTTATTAGATCCTCTATTCGGATTTTCTTTCCGAACGCCGAACAGAGCATCAGGGGCTACTGTCTATGCGGTAATATTTTTACATATTCTTTACCTACCTCAAAGCCTTTTAGAAGGTTGGCACAGGCTTCAGTCAGTCCGCTCTTGGCGGACTGAACCTTCTGGATCACCGCACTCATAGTAGTGCGGTGCTCCTCATCGATGGAGGCACCGTTAAGCGTCTCCAGCAAATTGTCCGGTGCCACCGGTTGGACAGAGGTCACCGGCTCGGTAGGCTCGCTCCTCTTGGAAGGAGGTCGCTTACTGGAGTCCGGAACCATTGAAGGTTCTGGCGCGGTGTCCGGCTCAAGGCCAGACTTAGAACCCTTGGGGGTTTTATCCCCTTTGCGCTTGGAGTCCAGGAGGTCGCCTTGCGGCGCCTCCAGGACCACCTCCTCCTGGCTTGGAACCTATTGGGACAGCACCTCGGCGTCGTCCGTAGGATGGGGGGAGGTAGCCATCGGAAGCGAATTCACATCTGACGAATCCAGGGAACCGCTCGACGACACGTCGAGCCG
This sequence comes from Triticum urartu, assembly GCF_003073215.2. Taxonomy (NCBI): domain Eukaryota; kingdom Viridiplantae; phylum Streptophyta; class Magnoliopsida; order Poales; family Poaceae; genus Triticum; species Triticum urartu. The sequence goes on from NC_053025.1 coordinate 349,685,323, forward strand.
GTCTTTGGGTGGACTGCATAAACATGTTCGACATAAGGAAAAGCTGTGCAATGGAAGAATACTATGAATCACTCTGGTATCCGGACACTTACGATCTCGCCAGGGGCTTGGCCCTATGCGGCCACTCCTCTTTGCCATCGTCGGCGTTGGTGGATCCGTCCGGAGGAAGGGTTTTCCCCTTCTTGGACCCTTCGGCCTCCCCAGTTGGGGCGGCCTTCCTTTTCTTCTCTCCCCCCGCTAGAGGGGGAGAGGTCTCTTCTTCCTCCTCCTCGTCTTCACGGGAGGAGTGCGTCTTGGAGTCATTGGATGATGAATCCGACACCCCCAGGTGCCGGGCACTCTTCCGAGTCCCCGTGGCCTTCTTCTTGGCCTTCTTCTCCGGCACCACATAGGGTGCCGGAACTAGCAGCTTCGCCAAGCGAGCGTCCGCTGGGCCTTCGGGCAAAGGAGCCGGACAGTTGATCTGTCCGGACGTCTCCTGCCAATCCTGTCAAAGGTAAGGGAGATTAAGATCCCGCATGGAGTCAAACTATGAAAAACTAATACCCTATAAAAGGTAAAAACAGCTTACCGCACAAGCGCGACGCTGCGTGCTGAATCCGCGATCCTCGGTAGCGGATGCGGGGGCCTCGGCGCCCTTGAAAAGCACCATGCAGGCATCTTCGTACGTTGTGTCGAAGAGCCTGCTTAGAGTTCGGTGCTGCGCCGGGTCGAACTCCCACAGGTTGAAAGCCCGTTGTTGACACGGGAGGATCCGGCGGATGAGCATAACCTGGACTACATTGAAAAGTTTGAGATTCTTGTCCACCAGGGTTTGGACGCATGTTTGGAGTCCGGTCAGCTCTCCTTCTTTACCCCACGACAGGCCCGTCTCTTTCCAGGAGGTGAGCCGCGTAGGGGGTCTGGATCGGAACTCGGGGCCTGCAACCCATTCAGGGTCGCGCGTCTCGGTGATGTAAAACCACCCCGATTGCCACCCCTTTAGGGACTCCACGAAGGATCCCTCGGGCCATAGGACGTTGGGCATCTTGCCCACCGTGGTGCCTCCGCACTCCACCTGAGTGCCGCACACCACCTTCGGCTTGACATTGAAAGTCTTGAGCCATAGGCCGAAATGGGGGCGGATGCAGAAGAAAGCCTCGCACACGACGATAAACGCCGAGATATTAAGGAAAAAGTTCGGGGCCAGATCGTGGAAATCCAGGCCATAGTAGAACATGAGCCCCTGGACAAATGGGTGGAGAGGGAAGCCCAGTCCGCGAAGGAAATGGGGGAGGAACACCACCCTCTCATGGGGCCTAGGGGTGGGGATGAGCTTCCCCTCTTCGGGAAGCCGGTGCGCAATGTCGTTAGACAAGTATCCGGCCTTCCTCAGTTTTTTGATGTGTCCCTCCGTGATGGAGGAGACCATCCACTTGCCTCCCGCTCCGGACATGGCTGGAGAAGGTTGAGGTGGGGTGTGCGGACTTGGGCGCTGGAGCTCGAGTGCGTGGAAATGGATAGGCAAAGGAGGAAGAAGGCGTGGATGAAAAGGTGGATCCTTATCCCCTTATATGGGCAGACGCGACTATGCGCCCCCACCGGCCTGGTAAAACTCACTTATCTCCCAAGCGCCGCAGTCAATGGCGCGGTTGGGTTACCCACACCCGTAATGATGAGAATCCCGGAATAAGGGGACACGATCTCTACTTTAACAAGACGTGCCAAGGAAACCGCCTTGCTAAACGCGTTGAGGTGGGACAGTAAAACAATTCGAATAAAGACTTGGCCGTGGTGTGATGTCATGCTACGGAATACGTCAGCAGATTAGATTTGTGTAAATATTATTCTCTCTATGGCAATATGTGGAAACTTATTATGCAGAGCCGGACACTACCTTTGTGTTCAAAATCTTCTATGAAGTACTTGGAGGAGGAACCCGCCTTGCAATGCCGAAGACAATCTGCCCGCCGGACTCGTCGTCATTGAAGCCTGGTTCAGGGGCTACTGAGGGAGTCCTGGATTAGGGGGTGTCTGGATAGCTGGACTATACCTTCGGCCGGACTCCTGGACTATGAAGATACAAGATTGAAGACTTCGTCCCGTGTCCGGAAGGGACTTTCCTTGGCGTGGAAGGGAAGCTTGGCGATACGGATATGTAGATCTCCTACCATTGTAACCGACTCTGTGTAACCCTAGCCCTCTCCGGTGTCTATATAAACCGGAGAGTTTTAGTCCGTAGGACGAAGAACAATCATACCATAGGCTAGCTTCTAGGGTTTAGCCTCTCTGATCTCGTGGTAGATCTACTCTTGTACTACCCATATCATCAATATTAATCAAGCAGGACGTTGGGTTTTACCTCCATCAAGAGGGCCCGAACCTGGGTAAAACATCGTGTCCCCTGCCTCCTGTTACCATCCGACCTAGACGCATAGTTTGGGACCCCCTACCCGAGATCCGCCGGTTTTGACACCGACACCACCAAAGAGTACACAGAGCGAAATAGGGATGAACATTATTGACTCTTGCATAAAAAGAAATACATAAAAGTAAAAGATATGCCCTTCACATAGGGAAGCAGAGGTTGTCATGCGCTTTTTTTGGATGTGCAAACTCTTAATGTAAAGGAACGTCACTTTATATTGCCCCTTATGATAACAACCTTTATAATGCAGTCCGTCAGTTTTATTTATTTGCCATCACAAGATCGTACAAATCTTATTTTCCCTTACAATAAAAGATCATACATATTTAGGAACAATTTTTATTGCTTTATGCACCGGTGACAACTTACTTGAAGGATCTTATTCAATCCATAGGTAGTTATGGTGGACAATCATGGCAAGACACCGGGTTTAAGGGTTTTTGGATGAACAATTAGTATCTCTACTTAGTGCGAATTTTGGCTATCAAAATATCCTAGACAAGCACCACATGTTAGAGGAACCATGACAATATATCCTCTATGTGAATATAAGCAATCATAACTCATTACGTTCTCTTCCTTGTCCAACGTCAACTAATTGATATAGAATATTTAATGGGGACTCACAATCATAAAAGATGTCCAAGATAGTATATTTATATGTGAGACATGTCTTTCTTCATTACTTTTTTCATGGATTGCACCAATGACCAATGCTATGTTTGTTAACTTCCAACAAATTTTATCAATGATACTTCTTTTACGTGAAGTCATTACTCCCCATGGGATTAGCATATGATCTTTCATCCTTTTTTTTCATTGCCAAGATTGAAATAAGAAAGTAAAGTAAAATGCAAAACTACTCTTTATTATATAACTCTCACATGATTACATAGATAGATAGATCATGAAACAAGCACTTGAAAATAGATCATACTAAAACTTCATTCTTTTGAATCACGAAATAACTAAGGATCGAACTAAGATAGATAATGATGATAAAAGCGATGGTGGTACCATTCCAGGGCATCTCAATTCGGTCATTGAGCTTAAAGATGATGTCCCTGATGTTCTTGCTATCCACCTTGTGCTCACAAATGAATTTCGTGATAATGGAGTGGCTATAATTGAGACCGCGCTCCACCATCCCTTGGCACTTGAAGATCTCTTGTTCCACCACTTCAATCATGGCCTTCTCCCTTCTGGTCTTCTTAGGCCCTTGAATGTCCCGGATGTGAAGCACACCCTCACGCATCTAATTGGCTTGAGGGTGTTTCATCACCTCCGGAAGGTAATGGTTGATGACCATCTCATACAACTTGTCCTTGGATGAGCTTGGAGACGCCATGGCGATCTAGATCTATCAGAAAAATATCCCAAAACAAGAACATAGGAGAAACTTGCAATACGGTGGTTAAAACATCCGAGAGTATATATAATGGATTTTTCCCGTGCAGGACAAGTAATATGAAAGAAAAACAGAGCTCAGAAAGACCACGAGGGAGCCACAAGCTCGGGAGGCGTGCCTAGGGGGTAGGGCATGCCCCCAGGCTTGTTGCTTCCTGGTGCACTTTCCTGATTGTTTATTATTTTCCTAAATTTTTTATATATTCCGAAACGAACAAAAAATACTTTTATGGAACTTTTCGAGTCGGTTTACTTACGATACCATGTACCTACTGCTTTAGGGTTCTAGAGTGTTCCAGAAGATCTCTTCTATGTGTTCCTCCGGTGACATTACTTGAATAATATTAGTTCGAACATTAATGGGTGTACCTGAGATATAATGTCTAATTCTTTGCCCATTAACCACTCTCGAATTTGTGCCCTCGACGTAGTTGATCCTAATAGCTCCGGAGCGATACACTTCTTCTACGATATGTGGTCCGTCCCATTTAGAGAGAAGTTTTGCTCCAAAGAATCTGAAACGAGAATTGTACAAAAGAACTTGATCACCTACTTTAAATTCTTATTTTTGGATTCTTTTTCCATGCCATCTTCTAACTTTTTGTTTAAACAACTTGCATTTTCATAGGCTTGTGTCCTCCATTCATCTAACGAGCTAATAACAAATAACCTAATTTCATCAGCAAGTTTGAAATCATAATTAGGTTCTTTAATTGCCCAATAAGCCTTATGTTCTAACTCAAGAGGTAAATGACATGCTTTTCCATAGACCATTTTATATGTAGACATTCCCACATGATTTTTATCAGCATTTCTATAAGCCCATAATGCATCATCAAGTTTCTTAGACCAATTCTTTCTAGATCTACTAACGGTCTTTTGCAAAATTAACTTTATTTCTCTATTGCTCAATTCAACTTGACCACTAGGCTGAGGATGATAAGGTGGTGCAATTATATGGTTAACGTCATATTTAGCAAGAAGTTTACGGAATGCACCATGAATACAGTGTGAACTACCATTAGTCATTAAATATCTAGGGACTCAAAACCTCAGGAAAATAACTTCTTTGTGCATTTTAATAGAAGTGTTATGATCAACACTACTTTTTGGAATAGCTTATACCCACTTAGTAATGTAATCAGCAACAAATAAAACATGAGTATATCCATCAGAGGAATGAAATGGTCCCATATAATTAAAACCCCATACATCAAATGGTACAATAACAAGTGAATAATTCATAGGCATTTCCCGACGTTTGCCAATATTACATATTCTTTGACATTCATCACAAGATAAGACAAACTTATGTGTATCCTTGAGGAGAGTAGGCCAATAATAACCAGATTGTAATACCTTATGTGCGATTCGGTCTCCAACATGCACTACTATGGAAAACCCTAGTAGTGGTGCTGGTTTTAAGGCTATCAGTAGCATGGGTGCCTGCGCTACTACTACGGCGCTACAACTAACTTGTAGTAGTAGCGCGGTCAGACCCAGTGCTACTATTAATCCTCTTATCAGTAGCGCTCTTTACTCCTGCGCTATTACTATTTAGTTGTAGCGCGTGCCCTAACCCTGTGCTGCTGTTGTATCTTTCTACATTTTTTCTGCTTTTTTATCTTGTGGAATAGTACCAGTTTCAATAAACTGTAATTTCACAAATACTAGGTGTAGGTTAACAGATGAAAACACATTGGTAATTATATAAAACAATACTAGATTTAATAGAACCACAATCTCACAAACATTATAGGTACTCATATATAGTCAACATGCATGGATAGATCCCATGGTGATCTAATAGTTGATAAGCAGTCTACTAGGCAGTCATAGTAGCATATCGATGGCTCAGCTGCCACACACATAGTTCTAAATGATGTTGATGATGATCATCATCCTCAAGCCTTGGTGGTGGGTGTTCCTGGTAGTAATTAGGATGGCCTATCCAACATGAAGATTCTTGCCAACGAGGAAGATCTTCCACCCCACCGAGCTTAAGTGTTTGACCGTTCGTGTCCATGCCATATGCACAAGTGGTGACGGAGCCCTTATGGTAAGGCGTATTCCAGCAGAGTCTTCTTCATCAAGCTCGATACCATAGCTCACAGATAGGCTCTTAGGAAATTTCCGAAGAAGAAAAACATATCAATTAAGTAGCCTCACACATACTCTTGCAGATATATTTCTACTAAGTATAGATTTATACACTATAAAAAGAACAATACTACATTTCTACCAAGCATGGATTCTACACTATTAATAATTCCTTGGATTGTACACTAAGCATATCATTGGATTCTACACTATGCATATCATCAAATTCTACACTAAGCATATCACTGGATTCTACACTATGCATATCATCAAATTCTACACTAAGTATATCATTGGATTCTACACTATAAGCATATCATAACATTAGAGCACTAAAGCATATCATCAAATTACTACACTTAGTATAACATACCATGACATGCCGATCAACCACGGTAATTGTTAGGTGGATCATGAATGGCACTTTGACAAAGTAAACACATGGCAGAAGTATGTCCCAGAGGCTGCCCACCTCCTCCTTGCCCAGCCTCATTCTTTGAGCATAGATGGCTTCATCAAGTGCGTCCTCATCATCTTCCTCCGTGTTGAGATAGATGATGACCAGCTTGGGTCTTTCTCCTCTGAACGAGAAGCTGATCAACTCACCCCCGGTGATACGCATGTGGACGATGAAATGGACCCATCTATCTCCTTCCATCCATGACATATTTCATCCTTTCTTGACCTCCATAGTGTAGGTGCCCCTAGAAGTCTCGAAGGTCACAGTGTCTCCGGTTAGATTGTTGAATTCCAACCTCACATTGCATGGGACGATCCATGTAAGAAGAAAAAGATCACATACAATGCATTAATGGCAATAATAGTAAAACCAAAATAGTTGTTACAAGTTTCATATAATTTATTAACGCCGCATGAAAAAAACTCGGCTAGAAGTAGATGCCGAACAGCAAGCCGGTTGCAAGGCTACTGGCGCACCTTGACTTGCATAGTCGACATGGTGGTGGTGCCATTTTCCTATTATAAGCACTGATCAGATAGACAAACATTAATATTTGTTGTAACGCAAGCATTCATCAGATAGACAAAACATCGGATAGACAAAAGCAATGCATTGATTCATCAGATAGACAAATATAAGAAAGATCAATGTCTCGCATACGAGTACTTGAGATGAATAGAAATCCAGGGATTCATCGGATAGAAAAACAACAATATTTCTACAACATAGGGCTTATTTCAATATTTCTACAACAATATATACAGGCAATGGAGAAAAACAACGGAAAGCGGAAAGAGTGAAGACAATGCAAAGTTGAAGAAAAAGGAACAACTGAGGAATTTCATAAGTGAGGAAAAACTCAGATTGAGGATTTTCAACTTTTGGTGGTGGCGTGACCCACCGTATAAGGATGACGATTTCAGACACCGCGTACAATTGTCGTAGGGTTCTGAGAATCAAATTCTTCATTAATTTCTTCACACTTAGAGGGTTAGTCTTCATTGATTGAAGAAAAACGTTACTTTGTGTGTTGCACATCTAAGTCATCAATTTTGCATAAGTGTTAGGATGTGTGTCCTTTTCAAAGGACATTCGAAGATTCTAAGATATTTAGCTCACACCTCAACATGCTAAATCTCTTCTCATCCAAGGGCTTAGTGAAGATATCGGCTAGCTGTTCTTCAGTCTTCCCATGCTCAATAGAGATGTCGCCCTTCAACACATGATCACGAAGAAAATGATGACGAATTTGAATGTGTTCTGTCTTCGAGTGCTGAACTGGGTTATGAGCAATCTTGATGGCACTCTCATTGTCACAGTAGAGAGGCACATTCTTCATGTTGACGCTGTAGTCCTTGATGGTTTGCTTCATCCACAGCAATTGAGCACAGCAAGAACCAGTAGCAATGTACTCAGCTTCAGCAGTAGATAGCGATATGCAGTTCTGTTTTTTCGAGGACCAATAGACCAAGGATCGTCCGAGGAAATGGCATGTGCCAGATGTTGACTTGCAGTCTACACGATCACCAGCATAGTGAGAGTCCGAATATCCAATGATATCAAAATCCGAGCCCTTGGGATACCGTAATCCAAGTATTGGTGTGTGAGCTAGATAGATATCGAAGAATATGCTTCATAGCCTTATGGTGTGATTCCTTCGGTGTAGCTTGAAATCGGGCACATATGCAAACACTAAGCATAATATCTGGCCTAGATGCATATAAATACAATAAAGAGCCAATCATGGAGCGATATACCTTTTGATCAAAGTCAATACCATTTTCATTAGTGCATAGATGGCCATTTGTGGGCATAGGGATTTTGACTCCTTTGCAATCTTGCATGCCAAATTTCCTCAATACATCCTTGAGCTATTTCTCCCGAGATATGAATATGCCATTTCGTTGTTGACGAATCTGAAGACCTAAGAAGAATTTCAATTCTCCCATCATAGACATTTGATATTCTTCACTCATCATATAGGAAAATTCATCACTATAACGTTGGTCAGTACAGCCGAAAATGATATCATCAACATATATTTGGCGCACAAACAATTCACCATCATAAGATTTAGCGAAAAGAGTTTGGTCAAGTGAACCGGGTTTGAAGCCTATCTTCATGAGGAATTCCTTCCAAGTATCGTACAACACCAGAGGGAACTGCTTGAGGCCATAGAGGGCCTTATTGAGTCTGAATACTTTGTCGGGATGCTTTGGATCTCTAAAACCTTGGGGTTGAGCAACATATACTTCTGCCTAAAGCTTACCATTGAGGAATGCACTTTTCACATCCATTTGATATAAGATGATACCATGATGGTCAGCATAAACAAGTAATATGCGAATAGCTTCAAGTCTAGCAATAGGTGCGGAAGTTTCATCGAAATTATTTCCTTCAACCTGGGTGTAGCCTTGAGCTAGAAGTCATGCCTTATTCCTCACCACAAGGGTATTTTCATCTTGCTTGTTGCGGTAGATCCACTTTGTGCCAATGATATTGTGCTTGCGAGGATGTGGATGTTTGACCAGTTCCCAGACGTTGTTGAGCTCAAATTGTTGTAATTCCTCTTGCATAGCTTGAATGCACTCAGGCTCCAAAAATGCTTCATCTATCTTAGTGGGCTCTGTGATAGAGACAAAAGCAAAGTGCCAGAAAAGTTAGATAAATGTGAAGCTCTTGAGCATGTGAGAGGACCTGGAATGTTGATGTCGCTGATGATTTTCTCAATCTGCACTTCATTTGCAACGCGAGGATGAGCTGGTTGTCGTTGAGGAATTTGATCAGCATTTTCTTCACCACCATTTCCCTCAGGTGCATCAGCATGACGTTCTTCATGTTCTGGAACGACTTCTTCAGTAGATTCTTCGGTAGCAATGACATCCTCAGTAGCTTTGAACTTAATAGATTCCTCAGGAGGTATTTCATCTGTCACATGAGGTAGGTGCTCTCTTTGGGAGCCATTAGTTTCATCGAACCACACATCTACAGTTTCAACAACCTTGTGGTGATAGGTGTTGAAGACTCTGTAGGTGTGCGAGTCCTTACCATAACCGCATAAAACCTTCATGTGCTTTCGGTGCGAATTTAGAACTGTGATGAGGATCTCTAATCCAGAATTTAACACCGAAGACTTTGAAATAACTCACATTGGGTTTCTTGTCAGTGAGAAGTTCATATGCAGTTTTCTTGAAGAATTTCTGAAGATATACCCTGTTGATGATGTGGCACGCAGTATGAATTGCCTTAGGCCAGAAGCGAGTAGGCGTATTGTACTCATCAAGCATAGTGCGAGCCATGTCAACCAGAGTCCTGTTCTTGCGCTCCATGACACCATTCTGCTGAGGAGTATAAGGAGAAGATAACTCATGAGTGATACCAAGTTCATCAAGATAGTCATCAAGACCAGTGTTCTTGAACTCAGTTCCATTGTCACTTCTGATGTGCTTGATCTTCACACCAAAGTTGGTTGAAGCCCTCGAGGAAATTCGTTTGAAGACTTCCTGCACTTCACTTTTGTAAGTGATGATATGCACCCGTGTATATCGAGAATAATCATCAACAATGACAGAGCCATATAAAGATGCAGCATTAGTAAATGTGGCATAGTGAGTAGGGCCAAAGAGATTCATGTGAAGCAATTCAAATGGACGAGTGGTCGTCATGATGGTCTTTGAGGGATGCTTGGCCTTGGTCATCTTTCCGGCTTCACAAGCTCCACACAAATGGTCCTTGAGGAATTTGGCACCCTCGATGCCAATGACATGCTTCTTCTTCGTGAGCATGTGCAAGTTCCTCATCCCAGCATGACCAAGTCGTCGATGCCATAGCCAACCTTCTGAAGCTTTTGCAAGTAGACATGTAGCGGGTTGTGGTCCTGTAGAAAAATCAACAATATACAAATCTCCTCTCCTAAAGCCTTCGGAGACTTTGGAATTGTCAGCATCCATGATCACAACACGACGATACTTGCCAAAGACAACAACCATATCAAGGTCACAAAGCATTGAGACAGACATGAGGTTGAACCCTAAGGACTCAACAAGCATGACTTTGTCCATGTGTCGATCATTTGAGATTGCAACCTTACCTAGACCCAATACCTTGCTTTTGCCTTTGTCAATGTAGGTGATATGCTTCAGATGTGATGGAGATAAAGCAGAGTCCATCAATAAGCTCCTGTCACCAGTCATGTGATTTGTACATCCACTATTGAGGACCCACTCAGTGGCTTTGGGTTGATCATCATGCAGATGAATTAGTGAAACTTACGAACTCATATACTTCGTAAGTGAATAATATGATATCAATTTCATTACATCAATTTCATCAAGCAATAGAACAGATAAAGCAGTATGCGGACGTGAGAAATGAAAATTCATTTCTTCATGATTAGCTTGTGTCCTTTCAAGCATATTCAGGTCTCCAGCAAATTCTTCAGACGATTAAGTTCGTCTGGAGACCTGACCCTGCATAAGATATTAGTTCTTTTTCTTCACCACCCACATCTGAAGGGGTGGCAAAGAGTTCATCATTCTGCGAGCTCCATAAGAGAAAGGTGGCATATATGCCAATCCACTTCATTTCACGTAGGATGGATTAGGGTAAGCATAAGAGTAAGCAGAGAAATTCTTCGAGGATTTATGAACATAATGATTTGAAGAATAATGCACATATCCATAATCCTTAGATCTTTCCTGCGAAACAGATGGGTTAGCACGATGATACTCATATGAGGACTTTGATCCTTTTGAGGAATTTGATCCATGTGAGGAATTTGGTCCATATGAGGACTTGGATCCATATGAAGAATTTGGTCCATGTGAAGAATTTGATATCGGGTTACAATTCTTCATAGGTGGTGTCATGATGACATTCACCAGAAGATTTTCAAGGCACCTTTTGGGAACCCGGATTTTCTTTATGGGAGGACCGTTCCTGCAGTTAGTGCCAACATATCTAGCAAATACTTCAACATTCTGATTTTTGAACAGTTTATAGTTGGACTCAATTTACTCATTAGAAGAATATGAAGATTCATATGGAAAGCCAGATAAAGTAGATGGATCCACTAAAGGTCCCTTTGCAACAACCCATGAGGTTTTGGGATACTGCTTAGGTTTCCAGTAGGTCCCATCAACATTAAGTTTCCTCTCAAAGGCAATACCCTCTTTCCTTGGGTTCCTGTTGAGGGTTTGCTTTTTAAGAACATCACAAAGAGCCTGATGCCCTTTGAGGCTTTTGTACATGCTTGTCATATACAATTCCTTCAGCCCTTCATCATCAGTGATACTAGCAATGTCCTCAGATGAGGAATTAGTGATAGCAGAGGCAGTTGAAGAATTTGCAGCAATGGAAGTATTTGAGCATTCAGGTGAAGAATTAGTAGATTCACGTTCAATGCACTTCAAACATGGAGGAATAAATTCTTCCTTGGAGCGCTGATTAGTTGAGCAAGTAATGAATCGCGCTCCTTCTGAAGATCTTGATAACTCACTCTTAACTGCTCAAGATCTTGCTTTCTTTGAACAAATTCATAAGAAAGCTTCTCATGATCAAATAGGAGAGTGTTATGATGACCTTGAAGATTGTCAAACTTGGACTGAAGTCTCTGAAGATTTTCAGTCAAAATTTTAGTGCGATCCATTTCCTCGCCCAACATATCATCACTTTTGTCTAGCATGTTTTGAACTTTTTCCAAAGCTTTTTGTTTTTTAGTGGCAAGGGAAGCAAGTTTGACATAACTGGGTCCAAATGCATCACCAGATTCATCATCACTGGAGTCAGATAAGTAGCCTTCAGTTACCTTGGCACCTTTTGCCATAAGGCATGGTGCAAAGGATGATGATTCTGGATTTAAAGTCATAGCCTTGCGTGATTCCATGAAGTCCTCAAACCAGGGTTCATGGTGAGATCAATGGACTTTATAGACCCCAGAGAGTCGGTCCCAGATGATTTTCGCATGGGTGAGATGCATAACGTGTCTGAACTGATTTTATGACAAGCTGGAGTAGATGATGTCCTTCGCCATGAGGTTGAGTAGCGTGTATTTGCGGATATCATCAGCCTCCGCCATATTGCATAGGTCAGTAACACCAATCTCGGTGATGGTCCAGAGTTCGTTGTTCATCGGAATGAAGCGCTTCTCCATCATGGCCTTCCACTTGGGATAATGATGACCGTCAAAGATGGGGCAAGTCAAAGTCTTCATTCCTGTGATCGACATAACTAAAACTCAAGGCGGTTAAACCAAAATCACACAAAACAAGGGAGTACCTTGCTCTGATACCAACTAAAAGTGCGTTAAGTCGACTAGAGGGGTGAATAGGCGATTCTTATGAATTCTTCATTGAGGATTTTCAGGGTGAGGAAATTCCTGAGCGAAGAACTACTTGTAGCGGAATAAGTACTCAGAAGTAAACATAACAGAACATGAGCATGGTCTTCTTGATGAAATGAAAACAAGCATAGAGTACAGAAAGCATAAACACAGGATAAAACAGAAAAGACAAACAGACTGAAGAAATTGAGCTAAGAAAATAGAGAAAGTCTTCAAACAGATATGAACAAGCACACAACACAAAAATGAGGAAATGGAAGGGTTGAGGAAATGGAACCAGTTAGCTCAGTGGAGACAATGATTTGGTAGACCAGTTCCAACTGTTGTGACAGTTGTACGTCTGGTTAGGGCGGCTAGGTCTTTAAACGTGAGGACACACAGTCCTGGACACCCAGTCCTGAACATGTAGCTTAGGACACTTAGTCCTCACCGTATTCCCCTTGAGCTAAGGTCACACAAACCTCGCCCAATCACTCGTGGTAAGTCTTCAGGTGACTTCCAAACCTTCACAGACTCGGTCACTCGGTGATCCACAATTTCCTCTTGGATACTCTAGACCATGACGCGTAACCATCTGCAAGATGCACAGTCTTCGAAGGTAACAAGCATCGGATCCATGCGGGATCAATTTCTTCAGTGATACTCAATCACTTTGGGTTTGATGGTGTTTGGGTTTGGGTTTTCCTCACTTGATGATTTTCGCTCAAAGTCCTCAGATGATGGGATGCTCTCAAATGACAAGTGTCAGTTTTTCTTGGAGCAGCCAACCATTTAGTGGTTGTAGGGGGACGGCTATTTATAGCCTAGCAGCCCAATATGATAAGACATAAATGCCCTTCAATGATATGACTGTTAGGTGGAAGGATATTTTGGGACAGCTAGCGCGTAGCACAGCAATGGTCAGAAATTTGACTAACAAATTCCTCAGGGCTATCATGTTCCTCACTTGTAGACAATTCGCACTTGTGAATTCCTAACTCCTCAGTCAAAACAAATTCCTCGGAGACCAGAAGAGCTTCGTCTCTGTCACTGAAGAAACTTGACTAAACTGTATGAGATTTCCAATGACTTCACTCGAAGGGATTGGTAGGTGTAGGATTTTGAGTTGAGCATCACTTGGAAATTTTTCCTTAGTATTTCCTCGACCCCCTTTAACAGTACGGTGTTTCCTATGACTCAAGAAACAGAAAATTAAACTACGAAAACAAAATTCTTCACACTTCATATTCCTCGAATGAATACCAAGTTTTCAGGATCACACCAATTTCTTCACTTTCAAAGTCTTCGGAAAGTCTTCAGAAATCCAAAGTCTTCAGTCGAAGAACTTCATTTTTAGGGGTCGACTTTCTCTATAAATATCAAAATCCTCATAGACTTATAGACTTGTGTACACTCACAAACGCATCAGTCCCTTAACCTATAAGTCTTCAATACACCAAAATCACTACGGGGCACTAGATGCACTTACACAGGTTTTATGCAATTTTGTTAAAAGTTGACATGAACATGATATGAAGCATTTGGTCACCATGACGAAATGAAAATGGGTGCCATGGCGGTTAATCCGAAAATGATGCCACGGCAACATATCGCTTTCGGTAACTCGATTGAGATACCGATGCAAAAGAGAAGTGTGCGGATGTGTGGAACACGCGAGAGATGGTGGGGTGCTCCCAGTTACCGGGTGTCCCACGGGTCAACGGCGGTGTCAAACGAGGGATCAACTAACGTTCACGGGCGGATACAACATCTAAACATGCATCTCATACAACACATGCATTCGTCCATGGTTCATCGTCTCGGCGGTTATACCTTCAAAGTGTGAAAACGGGACGGTTCGGGTTCGATGCAATGTAGAGGAAGTAGACGTTCTCGGGACAGTCGTAGTGGAAGTAGTCGTTCACGGGTCGTTTTGGGAAGTAGTCGTTCTCGTGGCGACGGTAGTGGAAGTAGTGGTATTATCGGTCCTCAGCAACAGTAGTGGTACTAGCAATCCTGGCGACGGTAGTCGTTCACGTTCTTAGTCGCACAAGTTTCCGTAGATGTTCGGGGTCACGACACGGAACTTGACGTCCACGGGGTCTTCGCGGCTCGACGGTAGTGGTACATGTTTCGTAGCCGTTCGAGTCATCGGTAGAGCAACTTGACGGATTTGAATCCCTTCAGGGTTGTCGTGGTACTTGGGGTCTTCGGACTTGCTGGTCTCGATGAAATGAAGGGGTACTTGGTACAATCCGTGTAATCGTGTGCTTGTCGTCGAGGGAATTGACGGTCTTGATAAAACGAAGGGGTAGTCGGAAAAACCATGTTCTTCGGAGGTCGACGGTAGTGGTTCCCGTATCAACACGGTGTAGTTGTACTTGACGGGTCTGGTCTTGGCGTGCGAATGAAGGATCACAGATGCATGGGGGTGCAAGTGCCGAGCTGGAATTTTTGCCGCATGCATGGAGGCCTCGGGGCTGCATCTCGACGGTCCAACGAGAGGAAGCGGTCACGGTCTTAGCAATGGTGTGCAGCAGAGAGCGGCGAGGTGCTCGGGGAAACCAGAGCAGAGCAAGGTCCGAGGCGAGGTGGCTTTCAAGGAGGAGTTGGGCGGAGCAGAACCAAGGCAGCAGCGGAGCTCTGAGCTCGGGTCCATGGCGGTAGCTGCGGGCGATGGTGGATCGAGGGGAGGCAGGCAAGCGGGAGGCTCGCAGGGCCTTGGGTACTTGAGGACAGGCCGAGGACGGCTGGATCCGGCCGGAGGCGATGCCCTACAGCGCGGGGACGAGGTGGTGGCATTGCACGGCAACCATCGACGACGGCCTGCAGGGGGCTTGCGGTGGGGCTGGAGCGATGGGAGGCGATAGGGCTTGCCGGGGCTGGGCTGTTGCTTGTGCGTGAGGAGGCTGGGGTGGTTGCTGGTGCCCCAACGAGAACAAGAGCAGGGCGCCACAGGAGGAGGTCGGGGTCCTGGCCATGGGGATCGGCACAAGGAAGAGAGCGAGAGGAGGGAGAGATGGGGATCCAGCGATGCGGGAGCGGCGGCGGGCACGGGAACGAGAGGGAGAGGACGAGGAGAGGCTGAGGGTTCGATCGGGATTAGTGTTAGCTTTAGGTCAGGGACGGCTGGGCCTAAAAGGGCTGGCATGGCTATGGGCTAAATGCATGGGCCTAAATGGCCTGCTGGGCTGCACTGGAAGAATGGGCCAGCCTCGGTTAAGAGAAAAAAGTTCCCTTCTACTAATTATAGAAAAGACAGAGAAGCAAAATATTTATTTGGGAGAGCCAAATAAATAGGAATTGAACCAACATTTGGCATGTGGCTACTTTGATATATCAAAGCTCCACAACTACAGGATGAGTATTTGGAGAAGATGAAGGATTTAAAAGATTTAAAAACAAGAGGGAATTAAGATGCAAGTATGTTATGGTTAATTCCAAAACGATGGAATATTATATATAACTCCATAAATATTGGGAGGATATGTTTTAAAGAGAATTTCACCAAGTGAATTTCCCTCTATTTAAATAGATCAAAAGATCTATGCAATTTATTGAGTTGTGTTTTCAAAAATTAAATGACATGTTGGCATGATGGCATGATGCAATGCAAAAATAAATAGAGCAAGCATAAATGAAACACACGGAGGTCACGAAAATATGGAAGTATTCTGGAACGTCGTTCTCAGGGCGTCACAACACTGCTCCACTTACAAGAGATCTTGTCCTGAGATCTAAGGATGGCACCAGAGAGAAGCGGAAGAGGAAGAGGTAAAACAAAGTTGCTTCCTTGAAAAGTTAAACAAATTGAAACAAGGAAACAATGGATATGAATGAGATTGCGAACACTCCGTTTGATAAGAGGAACATGGGATACAATGAGAACCAAGAGGTTAAGTGACAAGATAGATATTGAAACCACTCCGGTTAAAACAAGATAGAGAAGAAATAAGATTGATATAATTTGGGCAGCACTCCGTCTGAAAGAAGAAGGAAAACTTGATAAGATGAAAAGAACTTTAAGAGAGGACACAACACTCCGGTTAAGTCGACCGTGGATAGGCGGACCACTAGACGTTGAACCCCAATCTCATGTCATGCATCTGTCGGAAAGATATCCTAGGAGCTACTTGAATTCCCACCTATTAACTCCTGAAACTTTCTGATTATGCAATCTGGTGTTGGGGATATAGGGAGGCACAATATATATCACACAACTAATAAGCCTTACGCTCCAACTGTGTCCATCCATCAACACATAATCAAGAAAACTCTTGAAATCATGTACCTTAACCTTCGAAAAGAAGCCGTTATACAAGCTATGGCAATACTCCCGAACTCCCACCCCAGTACTGGGTGGCGTCGAGGTTATCTCACCAACAACTGCATAAAAGAGTTTTTCGATGTCGGCGAACTCAAGTATTACAGAACTGCAACGATAAAATTGTGATGACAACACCTCGGAGCTCAACTCCCCGGGACACTGCCACAACCCCTAAATGTGAAGAGGCACCAAGAACAATGTTCTCATTACAAGAATATCGGAACGATCCCAAGATACCCGCGTGATCGTAAAAAAAAATTCGTGAAATTTGAGGAGAGGAAAGTCAAAACATCTACGTCAGGAGGCCTCACCAGAGCGACGAAGGGACTGAGGAGGAAACAGAATCCTCCTCTTCGATATATATAATCCTAAGACTCAAAACATTTTGTTCTAGACTCAACAACGTTAGCGATTCGATCAAGCGGGGGGCTCCTAAGTCGGGGATGGCTCTGATTACCAACTTGTCACGCCCACGATGCGGCTATATCTCCCACGTGTCGAGGCATGACTTAGAGGCATAACCGCATGGTGGTTTTGTCGCAAGAGGGTTAATCTTCGCACAATCCCATGTACTTAATAAGAAAAGGTGTCTGTGTTCTGGGAACGGGGGTCCCTAGACTTGCCTGTCTACGGCCTGCGGCGTGGCTCAAAGGGGGGCCCAGCACGGCCCATCTTCACCAACACAGACCCAAGACCCTCGCGAGGGGCCAAGCCTCACGGGGCGGACGACACGGAGCTTCCTCAGGCACGGCCTCACCAGGCTGGCTTGCGAGGAGGTGGAGAGATCAAGGCGGGGTACCTCATGAGGTGCCCGTGACGCAAGCCATGACGACCAAGGGCGCCAGGCGGGCGCCAGCCCGCGCAGTGTCCTCCTTTCCTCTTTGGTGCAAAGGGGGCAAGCACAGCCGCGGAGTACCGAGGCATCAGGCAAAGGTTGCCATTTCGGTGCAACAAGACCAAGACCAGGATGACTGCAAGACGGAGGTCATTGTGGAGCCCAAGACGGCGTCACCACCAGAGCTTTGTGCAGGCGAAGACTACTTTTGTCAGGATAGCTAGTACTAGCTGTCCCCCTTCAAATTAGCCCGCCATTGTTGGCTCCCTTCCTGCTCGATATTTGGGAAGAGGACCAGGGCCTCTATAAATAGGACCAGCCCCCCACAAGAGAGGGAGGAGATCAGAGAATCAGAGGAGATCAGAGAATCAGAGGAGATCAGAGAATGAGAGGAGAGAAAGAATCAGAGAAAGAAAGAGAGAGAGAGAGTTTTAGGGGGATCAAGACCAACGATAGAAGAGAGTGAGAGAGAGGAGGGTGACTGAACTCCTCCCAGCAATTCATCGCCCCAGCCAAGAACAGACCCTCGCGAGGCTGTTCTTCCTTGTATTGTTCCTCATCATCAGCCCAAGAGGCAATCCACCACACAACACACTAGAGTAGGGTATTACACCACAACGGTGGCCCAAACCAGTATAAACCCTGTGTCTCTTGTGCCGTTCTTTCCATAACTTAGATCCTAGCGAGGCGGAGGGGTGCAGGTAGGTAGGAGGCAAAATCTCCGCGCGCACCCCAGTGTTCGAACCTCAAGGGTCTGCCGGAACCTGAAATCCGACAAAAGGGATAAAGAGTTTGCATACAATCGCCACTTCACACAAATATCAAGTTAAACATACATCATCCAGAGTACAATCAAGGACCACCTACGGAACCAAAATAAAGGAAGACAACCCCAAATGCTAGATCCCCGATCGTCCCATCTGGGCTCCACTACTGATCATCAGGAAATGACACATAGTAATGACGGAAGTTGTCACACCCTGCATTTTGTAACATGTCTTTTGCATCAATAAAAGCATGAAAATTTGGACCAACAAAAACTTTTGCATTTTTTGGCTTTCATTTTGGAGTTGGTCTTCTCTGTGTGGTTTTTGAAGTGCTCTTTAAAGTCAACTACTCCACCTTCTGTATTTCATCTCTTTGCCCCAAACTTTCTGCCCAATGATCATGCCATGTGTATAGTGCAATATAGTATTTTCTTACAAAAATAATTTGGCCAAGTAGTATTTTCAAAAATTAGTTTTCCAAAAACCCCTGAATTAAGGTTTGCACTACAAGTACTTGATTTGGGGTATGAAAAATATTTCAAAGAGTATATTTGAAACCTATTAGATATAGGATTCCCATAACCCATAAAAATATAATTTTAACAGTTATTTTCCTATTTTATTTAAAAGCTTTTTCTTAAGGACAGAAATGGTCTTTAATAGGGAAAAAATATTTTATTGTTTCAAAAATATTTGACAAAAATCAGGGAAACTCTGCGGACATATATTTTCCATATATATGAGTTTCAACACATGGTAATGTTCAAAATATTAGACAAAACCTCCCAAAACCATTTATGCCCATTTCAAGGATTTGAAATATTTCTACAGGAAATATTCCCCAACAATTCCAAGAAAATTCTAGCATGTCACATATGACATGTTTGATGATCTTGCCAAGTCTCATGACATGGAGAACAGTATAACCCCATGAAACCCTCTCAAAACCACTTCTGTCCTTTTTCAAGTTTGAACAACTTTGCACTGTCAAACATGTCCAAATGCTATCAAACTTGGTGCACATGCTCAAATGCTATCCACGCCAGCAAGCCACCCACTTGCTCCCGCGCCCTCCTCTCTCTCCTGCAGCTCGCGCCAGAACGCCGCCCCGCTCAGCCAATGCTCGCGCAGCCCCTGTGGCCCGCCCGCAGCTCGCCCCGCTCCTCCTCTCTCTTCCTGGCACCCTAGACCACTCCCACGAACACCCCCGAGCCCTCCATTCCCTCTCTAACGGCCACCCGAGCCGATCCCGCGGGCACCCGTAGGCCGCGCCTACGGTGGACCTCGGCCAGCCTATATAAGGCAACCCCGAGCCTCTCTCTCACTCCATGTCGCTCCCCCACACTCCTAATCCACCTCCCGCACCACCCATTTGTCTCCGGAGCCGCCCGAGCTCGAGATCGAGCTGGAGCTCCGCCGCCTCGGCTCGTCGGCGTTCGCGTGGTGTAGGCCTCCTCCGCCACGTTCTCTCTCGATCTGGAACTGCACGGCATCACTGACCCTTTCCCCTCTCTCACCCACTCCTTTTGCAGCCGGAAGCGGCTGGACCCACCGATTCCTGAAGCATCTCCGCCGTGTGGCCTCGTCGCCGGCGAACCAGGCTGCCCCGGCGACCACCTCCACCACCACCCGAACGACGACGTCCCCTTGAATCCAACAGTGCCACCAGCTCGACCTGCCGTGCCCTGTAGTGTTGCCGGTGAGCTCGCCGACCTCTCTGTCGCGAGGTTAGAGATGACAGGTGGAGCCCACCTGTCATCCTCACCTCTCCCTTGCCCCTCTCTCTCTCGCTGACGCCCGGGCCTCGCCCGTCAGGTTTGAAAATCTAACGTGCGCTCGCTGGCTTGCCTGGGCCTTTTCCCCTCTGGGCTTGCTGCACTGCAGCTGTTCTGGCCTAACGGGCACAGTGCCCTTTCTATTTTTCTTTTTCTATACCTTTTCCAAAAATTCCACGGGATTAAATATTAATCCAAATACAATAATTCCAGTTCCTAAAATCCTGTAAAAATCCCACCTATTTAATGGTGTAACTTTCATACATGCCAACCAACTTTTCTGTGTTGTTCAAATTTAAATTCAAATTTGGGCGATTAAATCCTTGTTTGAAAATCCATTGCTTTGTATCTGCAGCTCCAAATCCAGAAATAAGAATTTTCCCCTTCTTAGTTTTAACCCTAGTATTTAACAAAAATGAGTTGACATTTTTCTGAGCACATTGGTTTTTTTGTTTTATTATTGCCTTATTTTATCGTTATTATTTTGTGACGATAGATTGCGTTGCTGACGAGGGAGTTGGACCAGAAGATTTTGAAGACCCAGAAGACCTTGCTGAGCCAGGCAAGCAGCCCTTTGACCATGTCTATGAAACCTTTTTATGCATGTCATATGGCATTTTTATTGCTTGCATCGGAGACATGATGATGAGGTGACCACATGGGGTGGTTTGCCACCGTTACTTCCTCGTTGATACCTGCATGGTGCATGACCCTACCTCCTTATGAGGGTTATGCCGGTGGGAGTAGGTAGGATGGTAGAGTAGTTGCTACACAAAAAGGGATGGGGATATGCATTGTGATGGAGGCAAAATATTTTCAAAAGACTTTTTTTTGAAAACCCCGTCGGGTGCCACTTATGCCCGAGGGAGATAATGAGATGGGTAACCACTTGATGACGAAGTGGTGTACAGAGGCAAGTGTGTGTGTTGTTTTTTAAAACGGGTTAGATTTAAGATTTGTCGACTGTCCCAACCTTACATGCGCAACCACTCTACCCTTATATGGGAAAGGGCATTATTGATTACCTAGGCCGATACTAGCTTGGAGCCCGCATTACTAGTGACGGGAGAGTCGTTGTTGCGCTCTCTCGGGACGGGGTCATGCCAGGTAGGGCGCCATGACTGTTTTCACAGGGCACCAGACACACCGTTGGTACCCCGTGCTTGTGGTATGTGATGAATATGGGAGCGAGGCTCCACAATTTTAAGATGTGAATGTTGGGCACGGGGGTTACTACCAATCGAGTGGACTCTATGTTAGTGTCTTCTAGGGAAAGGTAATGATTGGGTGCTTACCCCGGGTACTTGAGGTACCGCGGGTCGTGGATGACACGGAAGTTCCCCGGATCTTGTGGGTAAAGTGTGCAACCTCTGCAGAGTGTAAAACTATTCGAATAGCTGTGTCCACGGTCAAGGACAGTTGGGCGTTGCTGTTTAAACTACGTCCAGAGTATACAGACTATGTGTGTGTGTTGATAAACCATTTGGGGTGAGTCAGATGGCTTGACATGATGAACAAGTTGTATTGGTGTCCAACTCCGCATATGTTGATATCTGTAACTTGTCCATGCAGATATCTGTACTCTCGTGATGCATACTTTACATATTGATAGATCATGTCATTGCACTCAAACCACTGGTTATTTAATTGGCCAGGCATGGAAGAACAGGAGTTTGAAGAAGAATTCTTTGGAGACGAACATGCGAACTAGGACATTTCCCAGTCAGAATGCATGTAGGGTTAAGGCAGATGGCATGGGTTCTACTTATTGACGAAGATTTTCCGCTGCTTAAGTTTATTTGGTACTCAGCCTTGTGGCTTTATCTATGTAAGACTTGACCATAATGGTCATAATTTGTGTAAGACTGTATGTACGGATGTAAGACTCTTGTTATTCAGCTTCTGTGTGTTCAGTGAGCATTGATCTCTGGGATCACTGTACACGTGCATTCGGTAATCACGACTTATAAGTCGGGGTCCCCACAGAAGTCCTCGTCGAACTCCCACTTGAGTTCGGTAGCATCACCTGCACTGGTATCATCGGCACTTGCAACTGTTTTGGAAGTATCCGTGAGTCACGAGGCCTCCGCAATCTCACACCCGCGAGATCAAGACTATTTAAGCTTATGGGTAGGATAAGGTAATGAGGTGGAGCTGCAACAAGCGCTAAGCAAAATATGGTGGCTAACATAAGCAAATGAGAGTAAGGTGAGAAGCTACGCCACGGTCGAAAAGCTATAGGTGATCAAGAAGTGATCCTGAAGCTACTTACATCCAAACATAACCCCAGACCATGTTCACTTCTCGGACTCCGCCGAAAAGAGACCATCACGGCTACACACGCGGTTGATTCGTTTTAGTTAAGTCAAGTGTCAAGTTGTCTACAACTAGATATTAACAAGTTCCCATTTGTCACATAACCGCGGGCACGGCTCTCGAAAGTTTATACCCTGCAGGGGTGTCCCAACTTATCCCATCACAAGCTCTCACGGTGAACGAAGCATATTCCATCTCCCGAAAGGACCCGATGAGTCTCGGAATCCCAGTTACAAGACATTTCGACAGTGGTAAAACAAGACCAGCAAGACTGCCCAAATGTGCCGACAAATCCTGATAGGAGCTGCACATATCTCGTTCTCAGGGCACAACCGATGAGACATCCTACGAGTAAAACCAGCCCTCAAGTTTCCCCGAGGTGGCCCCGCAGTCTACTCGGTTCGGACCAACACTTAGAGAAGCACTGGCCTGGGGGGTTTTAAATAAAGATGACCCTCGGGTTAATTACTCCCAAGGGAAAGGTATAGGTTGTTAGGCAAATGTAAAACCAAGGTTGGGCCTTGCTGGAGGAGTTTTATTCAAAGCGAACGGTGAAGGGGGCCCCATAACCCCAACCACGTTAGGAACGCAAATCAAGGAACATAACACCGGTATGATGGAAACTAAGTCGACAAGAGTTGAACAAAACACCAGGCATAAGGCCGAGCCTTCCACCCTTTACCAAGTATATAGATGCATTAATTAAATAAGAGATAATGTGATATCCCAACATAACCATGTTCCAACATGGAACAAACTTCAACTTCACCTGCAACTAGCAACGCTATACGAGGGGCTGAGCAAAAGTGGTAACATAGCCAAACAACGGTTTGCTAGGAAGGTGGGTTAGAGGCTTGACATGGCAATATGGGAGGCATGGTAAACAAGTGGTAGGTAGCATGACATAGCGATAGAACGAACAACTAGCAAGCAAAGATAGAAGTGATATTGAGGGTATGGTCATCTTGCCTGAGATCCCGCAAGGAAGAAGACTGAACCCAAGAAGAAGACAAACGGACCGAGTCAAATGAATCCTCACAACTCCGGATCGAAACCGAAGCTAACAAGAGAAGTAAACTGATAAGAAGCAAGTAACATGGTAACACACAAGCATAAACATGGCATGATGTACAACCAAGGATGATGCATGCCTGGTTTAAATATGCATGGCATGGCAAAGTGCACAAACAAAATTAGAAGTTAAGTGGAGCTCAATATGCAATGAGTTGCATATTGACGAAACACCACATTCGATTATTTAGTTCTCTCCCATTTATGTCCCCAACAATATTAAATGTCATTAAACATGGCAAGGGGTGAAGCATAATAAATCGAACTATTTAGGAAAGTTTAAATGAGGCCGGAAACATCAAACAACAATTCTGATAACTCCCCATATGCATTTAGCAATTTAAAGCAAACAACAATTTTAAACATTTCAAATGTTATAATCATGATGCGGATGACATGTGCAAGTTTTATGCAATTTTGTTAAAAGTTGACATGAACATGATATGAAGCATTTGGTCTCCATGATGGAATGGAAAGGGGTGCCATGGCGGCGAATCCGAAAATGATGCCATGGCAACATATCGGTTCTGGTAACTCGATTGAGATACCGATACAAAAGAGAAGTGTGCGGATCTGTGGAACATGCGAGAGATGGTGGGGTGCTCCCGGTTACCGGGTCTCCCACGGGTCAACGGCGGTGTCAAACGAGGGATCAACTAACGTTCACTGGCGGATACAACATCTAAACATGCATCTCATACAACATATGCATTCGTCCATGGTTCATCGTCTCGGCGGTTATACCTTCAAAGCATGCAAACGGGGCGGTTCGGGTTCGGTGCAATGTAGAGGAAGTAGTCGTTCTCGGCACGGTCGTAGTGGAAGTAGTCATTCACGGGTCATTGTGGGAAGTAGTCATTCTCGTGGCGACGGTAGTGGAAGTAGTGGTACTATCGGTCCTCGGCGACGGTAGTGGTACTAGCGATCTTGGCGAAGATAGTCGTTCACGTTCTTAGTCGCACAAGTTTCCATAGATGTTCGAGGTCACAACACGGAACTTGACTTCCACGGGGTTGTTGCGGGTCCACGGTAGTGGTACACATTTCGTAGCCGTTCGAGTCATCGGTAGAGGAACTTGACGGATTTGAATCCCTTCGGGGATGTCGTGGTCCTTGGGGTCTTCGGACTTGCTGGTCTGGACGAAATGAAGGGGTACTTGGTACAATCCGCTTAGTCGAGCACTTGTCGTCGAGGGACATGACGGTCTTGACAAAACGAAGGGGTACTTGGCAAAACCATGTTCTTCGGAGGTCGATGGTAGTGGTTCACGTATCAATGTGGTGTAGTTGTACTTGACAGGTCCGGTCTTGGCGTGCGAACAAAGGATCACAGATGCATGGGGTGCAAGTGGTGCCGAGGTGGAATATTTGCAGCGAGCATGGAGGCCTCGGGGATGCATCTCGGCGGTCCAATGACAGAAAGCGGTCACGATTTTGGCAAGAGCATGCAACAGAGAGCGGCGAGGTGCTTGGGGAAACCAGAGCAGAGCAAGGTCTGAGGCGAGGCGGCTATCAAGGAAGAGTTGGGCGGAGCAGAACCAAGGCCGTAGCGGAGCTCTGAGCTCAGGTCCATGGCGGCAGCTGTGGGCGATGGTGGATCGAGGGGAGGCGGGTGAGCAGGAGGCTCGCAAGGCCTTGGGTGCTCGAGGAGAGGTCGAGGGCGGCTGGATCCGGCCGGAGGCGACGCCCTACGGCCCAGGGACGCGGTGGTGGCGTTGAAAGGGCACGACAGTGGTCAGCGACGGCCTGCAGGGGGCTTGCGGCGGGGCTAGAGCGACGGGAGGCGACATGGCTTGCCGGGGCTAGGGTGGCTGCCGGTGCCCCAACGAGCATAGGAGCAGGGCGCCATAGGAGGAGGTCGGGGTGCTGGACATGGGGATCGGCATGAGGAAGAGAGTGAGAGGAGAGAGAGATCGGGATCCAGCAATGTAGGAGCGGCGGCGGGCACGAGAACGAGAGGGAGAGGACGGGGAGAGGCTGAGGGTTCGATCGGGCCTAGGGTTAGCTTTAGGTCGGGGACGACTGGGCCTAAAATGGCTGGCCTGGCTGCGGGCAAAACGCATGGGCCTAAATTGCCTGGTGGGCTGTGCTGGAAGAATGGGCCAGCCACGGTTAAGAGAAAAAAGTCCCTTCTACTAATTATAGAAAAAGACAGAGAAGCAAAATATTTATTTGGGAGAGCCAAATAAATAGGAATTGAACCAACATTTGGCATGTGGCTACTTTGATATATCAAAGCTCCACAATTACTGGATGAATATTTGGAGAAGATGAAGGATTAAAAAGATTTAAAAACAAGAGGGAATTAAGATGCAAGTATGTTATGGTTAATTCCAAAACGATGGAATATTATGTATAGCTCCGTAAATATTGCGAGGATATGTTTTACAGACAATTTCACCATGTGAATTTCCCTCGACTTAAATAGATCAAAAGATCTATGCAATTTATTGAGTTGAATTTAAAAAAATAAATGACATGCTGGCATGATGGCATGATGCAATGCAAAAATAAATAGAGCAAGCACAAATGAAACACACAGAGTCACGAAAATATGGAAGTCTTCTAGAACGCCGGTCTCGGGGCGTCACACTTATTCACTACATGGGATGGTTGTGAAGACGGCCCTTCTTGCGACAAAACCACTATGCGGTTATATCTCTAAGTCGTTCCTCGACACATAGGAGCTATAGCCGCATCGTGGGTGTTACAAGTTGGTAATCAGAGCCATCTCCGACATAGGAGCCCACTGCTTGATTGAATTGCTGACGTTGTTGTGGCTAGAACATAAATGTTTTGAGTCTTATGATTATATATAACGGAGAGTAGGATTCTTTTTACTCCCCAGTCCCTTTGTCACTTTGGTGAGGCCTCCTAACGTGGATGTTTCGAATTTCCTCTCCTCAAATTTCATGTTTTTTTTAGAATCACAGGGGTATCTTGGGATCATTTTGATATCTTGTGACGAGAACATTGTTCTTGGTGCCTCCTAACATTTAGGGGTTGTGGCAGTGTCCCGGGGAGTTGAGCTCCGAGGTGTTGTCGTCACAATTTTATTGTTGTAGTTCTAGAATACCTGAGTTCGCTAACATCAAAATTCTCTTTTATGCAGTTGTTGGTGAGATAACCTCGACGCCACCCAGTACTGGGTGGGAGTTCGGGAGTATTGTCATAACTCGTATAACGGATGCTTTTCGAAGGTTGAGGTACATGATTTGTGAAGGTTTCTTGGTTATGTGTTGACGGATGGATACAGTTGGAGCGTAGGGCTTGTTAGTTGTGTGATATATATTATGCCTCCTTGTATCCCCAACACCAAATTGCATAAGCAGAAAGTTTCGAGAGTTTATAGGTGGGAATTCAAGTAGCTCTAGTATTTCTTCCCGCAGATATTTGGTTTGTGATTGGGTAATCCTTACCACTTATTTTTTCCTATTCATACCTTGTTGCTTCATTCATCAACCATTATCGAAGTGGCTTCTCACCTTAATGGACGTGTGATGTTAACTTTGGAATTCATTTGTTCATCCTTGTTCGAATGTTTATTGTGAAGACTATATGTTGCAGTTTCTATCCATTGATTCAGCTTGTCTATCAGTCTATCAAAATTCTAACAGATGTCACCCTCTTCAGGATGGCTACTCCTACACGTCAGTATCTGGAACGCAATGATGGTAGTCAGGCGAACCCTCCACCTCCACCTCCAAATCCAGAGGTGTCGGATTTCGGGTTCCGGCAGACCCTTGAGGTTCGAACACTGGGGTGCGCGCGGAGATTTCGCCTCCTACCTACCCGCACCCCTCCGCCATGCTAGGATCTAAACTAAGGAAAGAACAACACAAGAGACACAGGGTTTATACTGGTTCGGGCCACCGTTGTGGTGTAATACCCTACTCCAGTGTGTGGTGTGTGGATTGCCTCTTGGGGTGATGATGATGAACAATACAAGGAAGAATAGCCTCGCAAGGGTCTGTTCTTGGCTAGGGCGATGAACTGCTGGGAGGAGTTCAGCCACCTTTCTCTCTCTCTCTCTCTCTCTCTCTGCTCTCACCGACCGACCGACCCTTCTAACGAGCCTCTTCCTTCCTAGCTCTTTTTCGTCCTCCCCTCTATGTGGGTGGCTGGTCCTATTTATAGAGGCCCTGGTCCTCTTCCCAAATATTGAGAAGGAAGGGAGCCAACAATGGCGGGACAGCAAGTATCAGCTATCCTGACAAAAGTAGTCTTCGCCTGCGCAAAGCTCTGGTGATGACGCCGTCTTGGGCTCCACGGTGACCTCCATCTCGTAGTCCTCCTGGTCTTGGTCTCGTTGCACCGAAATGGCAACCTTTGCCTGATGCCTCGGTACTCCGCGGCTCCGCTTGCCCCCTTTGCACCAAAGAGGAAAGGAGGACGCTGCGCGGGCTGGCACCCGCCTGGCGCCCTGAGTTGTCATGGCTTGGGTCATGCGCACCTCGTGAGGTACCCCGCCTTGATCCCTCCGACTCCTCGTGAGCCAGCCTGACGAGGCCGTGCCTGAGGAAGCTTCGCGTCGTCCGCCCCGCGAGGCTTGGCCCCTCGCGAGGGTCTTGGGTTTGTATTGGTGAAGATGGGCCGTGCTGGGCCCCCCTTTGAGCCACGCCACAGGCCGCAGGGAGGCAAGTCTGGGGACCCTTGTTCCCAGAACACCGACAGTAGCCCCCGGGCCCAAGGAGCGCCCGGACTTGGCCGTGCAGGGAGGCGGAAGGGCAAGAGCGAAGCGCCGCGGGCCCTAACAGCCTGCGGCCTTGGGCGCCGCGTGGCGGTTGACTGGACGTGGGCGCCTCCACTTCCCCACGATGCCTCGGCAACTGCACGGATGGGACAAGTCCCTGCATGCAAAAACGGGTCATGATTACCTGCGATCATGGAGGCTGGCGGTTGGCCTTCGCCGGCTATAAGTATGGAACGGCGCGCGCCCTTCCAGTCCACCCCTCCTTGCTTCTCCTTCTTCCCGATCCTTGCTCCATCTTGCCGCGATGGCTCCGGTCCGCCGGTTCTCGACGACAGAGAAGGGAAAGGCTCCCCGAGAGGGGCCAGACCCTCTCCCACCGAAGAAACGGCTCATCCCCTGTGGCCCGGACGAAGGGGCCCTTCAGGTGGTGCCGAGGCCTTGGGGCGAGCGGGCGCCGCCGGGGTTCCCGTTTCCATTGCACGCCCACGTCGAGGGCCCCGAAGGAGCTGATGCTGACCGCCACGGGCGGTGCCGTCGTTGGCGCCGACGGGTAACGAAGGTGTGGGTCGGCCCCCCTGGGGCCCACACCGAGGGCTCCTCCCAAGAGTTCGTGCTCCACGTCGCCATTCCTCTTCAATCTTGGATTCGCCTGCCTCCCTTCTTCGCCTCTATCGTCCCGCAGGGTGAGCCCCTGGAGCTCTGGCTGCAGCACGCCGGCTGCAGCACCCTCGTGACCAAGGCAGAGGTCACGGTCGTCGCCCTGGGCGAGGTCCACATGACCCGGGGCTGGAGGGAGATCGCCCGGGTTTGCAGGACAAGGGGAGTCTTCACGATCCACTTGGACTACGACGGTGCTTCGGTGATGCTCTTCAAGGTCTTCGATGCGAGCGGGCGCTGGCTGGAGTGCTGCCCCGAGGAAGGTGGCCAGAGCCCTGCTGCGACGAGGACTGGGCACGCCACCCACTCCCTTGGAGGCTCCTCAGGCGGTGGAGGCATCGGAGGTTCCAGCGACTCCAGCGAGCTCTTCGCGACTCCGGAGACGAGCGACGACAGCTACGAGCCCCCGTGCCGGCGCCGCTCCTGGAGCAGGGCGGGCTCGTCAGGCCGCCGCTGACTCTGATCTGGATGGGGTTGGCGTCGGTGCATGACGGCCCACTGTTGATGATGGCGTCTTCTGCAGGGACGTGCGTGGTTTGTGTCCCTTTAGGATCTGTTCCCTGCGAGGAATCAAAAATGCGTCCCGCAAGGGCTTGTAAGGTTCCTGTGATCCTGTCTTGTATATGTAACACTTGTCGTAGAATTGCGCGAGTTGCTCATTCCATCTTAGCTCAGTCCTCCCTTTCGAACCTCACGAGGGCTTGGTGCTCTGCGCTGACAGGTCCCAGTCCCAAGGCGGCTTCAGCCGTCGCTGGTATGCCAGGTCGCGATGCCATGGTCAAGGCCAGGAGGTGAGCGACTCGGAGTCCGGTAAGAGCCCTTGAGTCGCGATGCTCAGGAGGTCCCCTTTGGCGCCCCAGTAGCCGTCGTTTGGTGAGAAAGGGGAGCAGCGTCGCTAACAAGGGATAGCATTAGGTGCGGGGATGGTGCCACGGTAGCTGGCGCTTTCGGGCGATAACTTATCTCGAGGATCAGGGGCCGCTCTCTGGTATGTGGCCGGGTCCGTGCGTCGGCAGGAGCGGGGTTGCTTGGCGAGGTCCTCGTGTGTCTCCTCCCTCTCGCCTCAGCTCCCCTTTCTGCTCTACGTTCTCAGGTCCCGGCCCTCGAGAGAATCTCAGCCGTCGCTGGTATGCCAGGTCGCGATGCCATGTTCAAGGCCAGAGGGTGAGGGCTGGAGAGGCAGTAGGAGCCCTGAGTCGCGATGCTCAGGCACCCCCCTTTAACGTGCAAGCGGTTCGCGCGGACGAGAGCGAAGGAGGCACAACAAGAGCCTCGCCTGACGCAGCTCCTTCAGGAGGTCCTGCAGGTCCATCATAGAAAAAGCAAGGGGTTGCTATACAATTGACGGTCAGCCGTTGGTTGCTTCTGAGGGGTGGTGAGGCACTGAAGGCTTGACGAGGTGACGCTATGCGGGGCTGCCGCGGCCAGAGCTCAGCCATCCAGGTTTGTCTGCATTGCAGGGACGGACCCATGCGCAAGCGTCATGCCGTTCGGGAGCAGCTCCGTTAGTTGGCGTCAGCTGAGTATGCAACTAGGTAAACACGTTAGCCGCGAAGGAGTCGATTCGTTCAAATAGATGCTGGGAATGCGGAGATCACTGAGTCAGGCCCGAGCGACTTGCGGGTGATGCAGCCTGAGGGGCGCCCCCAACAAGGTAAGCTAACAACATGAAATAAAAGGGATACACGCCGCAGGGACGGACCCACGCGGCCTGGGAATAATGCAGCCCTGGGGGCGCTCCCAGCTGGAAGTAAAACTTGAAAGATGTCACCTGATGATGTTGAGGACGAAGGGGTGTTGGTGTAGCAGGCTCGGGGGGCTGCGGGAGCCGATCCTCACGAGCCCCCAGGCCCAGGGGCCTCGGGAGGCTCCGGAGGCGCTGGCGGCTCCTCGCGGGCCATCTCCATCTCTGCCAGGGCTGCGGAATGCCTAGCCTCTCGCACCTCCGTGATGCCCCTCATGAGGCGCTGGTACGTGTCAGCCGTGTTCGGCAAGCCGTAAGGCATGCGAACGTTGCTGTGGGGTGGACCTCCGCAGTGCCCCACTCGCGAGGGCCAGAGGCGCTCCAGCGAGGCGACTCGGTTGAGCCCTGGTATGCCGATGCAGACGCGCAGCCCACCATCCTCGCCTGGATGGGGGGCCACTGCTGGTAGGCGGCAGGCGCCTCTCATGACTCTTGACTCCTGTAGCTCCTGAATGGCCTTGCTAACGAACTCCTGTGGGTCTGGATCTCCTTGCCTTGCTCCTTCTTGAGGGAAACATGCTTCAAAACACACCTCCATGTGGTGCCCAAGCGCCTCCCTCGTGACCCCAGCTAGGTCGGTGGCCCCCCAGGGGAGAGCCCCCGAGCCCTTCCTGAGGAGGGCGCCGGGCGCGCTTTCCTGTGTGATGGAGGGAGGCTCCCCCTGGGCAGGCGCGGGCCCAAAGGGGCCTGCCTCCTGAGTGGTCGAGCCGGACGATGTCTTCTTCTTCTTGGGAGTGGTCTCGGGAAGCCTCCTGCTTCCGCGATCCGGGTCTTCCAGTGATGCGGCCTGAAAGGCTCGTTCCAGGGAACACACCACGTCCTTCTCTTCACAGGGCACCGTGATGACTCCGCCACTTCCTGGCATCTTGAGGATGTTGTAGCCGTGGTGAGTTATGGCCATGAACTTGGCCAGCGCTGGGTATCCAAGGATGGCGTTGTATGGCAGGCGAATGTGAGCGACGTCGAAGTCGATGAGCTCGGTGCGGTAGTTGTCGCGTGCCTTGAAGGTGACAGGGAGGCAGACCTGCCCAATCGGGACCGTGGAGCCATCAGTGATGCCGGAGAAGGTCTTGGTTGGCTGAAGCTGGCTGTAGGGCACTTGGAGGTTGTTGAACGTCTCCACGGCCAGGACGTTGAGCCCTGCCCCGCCATCGATGAGGGTCTTGGTGACCACCATGTTGCTGATGATTGGGGAACAAAGCATCGGGAGGACTCCGGCTGTTGCCGCACACTTGAGCTGATCTGCTGAGCTGAACGTGATGGCGCACGCCGACCACCTGAGAGGGCGTGTGGCTTCGAGTCTGGGGAGTGCTGCGTTCACTTCGCGGGCGAACTGCTTGAAGATGCACTGAGAGGCTGGGGCTTGTGCTCCACCCAAGATGCAGGCGATCACGCGCGGCTCCTGGAAGCCCCCAGCCTCCTCATCCTGATGGCGGTCCTCGTTTCTCCTTGGCTGCGGCGGCAGCGGTGGGAGGCTTGCGTTGCCTAGCGGGCGATCCTCGCGAGGCTGATCCCTCCAGTCTCCCTCGCGAGGCTGATCCCTCCATCCTCTCTCGTGAGGCGGGTCTTGCCAGCGATCCTCGCGAGGTTGGTCGCGCCACCCTTGGCGCGGCCCACGGTCTTCCCAGCGTCCTTCGTTTCTTCCTCCTCCTCGACCGTAGCCCTGGTCACCGCGGTCGGGGCGACGGCCGATCCTTCCTTCACGCACGGCTCGGAGTTCTTGGCATTCGTTGGTGTTGTGGGTGTGGAGGTCGTGGTACATGCAGTACCGGCTGCCCTTGGGAGGTTCGGGCAGATCTCTGCCCCGCTTGGTATCTGGTTCTGCCGCGAGCACTGCAGCCCCCTTGCGCTTCACATCCTTGGCCTTGAGCTTCTTCTCTTCTGGGTCTGCGGTAGGCAGCTCAAGGAGGGAGAGACGCCACTCCTCAGCCCTAGCGCACTTGTTTGCCAAGTTGAACACCTCCAAGGAAGTGCACAGGTCTTCATGCATCGCCAGCTCCTCCTTCATCTTGACGTCGCGCACTCCGTCGGAGAAAGCTGAGATGATGGCCTCCTCAGTCGCCTTGGGGATCTTGAGGCGTGCGTTGTTGAAGCGCTGGATGTAATTCTGCAGGGTCTCCCCGGGTTGTTGCTTGATGCGGCGCATGTCGCTCACGGCGGGTGGCTGGTCGCGAGTACCTTGGAAGTTGGCGATGAAGCGGGTGCGCATCTCTTCCTAGGAGGAGATTGTGCCTGGAGCCAGGTTCAGGAGCCAGGTGCGGGCCCCGTCCTTTAGCGCCATGGAAACCAGTTCGCCCTGACCTTCTCGTCTCCGTTGGCAGCTTCGATGCCCAGCTCGTAGAGCTGGAGGAACTCCGCAGGGTCGGCCGTGCCGTTGTAGCGAGGAGGCAGGTCTGGTTTGAACTTGTTGGGCCACGCGACACTGCGTAGTTCGGTGGTGTAGGCGCGGCAGCCTGCTGTGGCCACGGGAGGCCTTAGGTGATGGAGAGCCTGGTCTTGCATGTCCCCACGTGTTGGAGCAGGGGGGTGGTCGCGTCATGCTGGAGCAGGGAGCGCCCGGGCAGCTTCTGGCGGGCGAGGGACTTCTTGGCAGCTCTGTTCTTGCTGCGCTGGCACCTGACAGAGCGGGTTCTGCCCAGGTGCCATGTGCCTTGGAGCCATGGCGTCTTCTTGAGGAGGAGGCGGCCGGGGCGCCGCCGGAGCCTCTTCGCCCGCGCGGGGCGGGGTGCGGTGCAGCGGAACGGACGACGCAGAAGAGCCCCCTGCAGCGCGGACGAGCTCGGCGACGCGGTCGAGCCATTCTTCGTAGACGTCGTCGACGGGACGGTAGCGCAGGTTCTCGTTTGCCGCGATGAGTGCAGCTCGAGCCTCCATGGGAGCGCTGAGCGCGTGGGACGAAGATCCAGCTGGGGTGAGCGAGGGAGTTGCGGTGCGGCCGTCTTGCCGCACGGACGGATGCTGGGACGATGCTTGCCGCTCGTCCCCCGCCGGGCCGGTGGCGGCGTTGATGGCAGGTGACGGGGAAAGGCGTGGATGCCCGCCGACAGGGGCCGTCTAGGCGACGCGGGAAGCGAGTGCGGCCCGGCGCTCGGCGCGGGCCCGACGAGCGTCAGACATGGGCGTGGCGGTCGGAGGAGAACGGGGCGGTGGAAGACGAATTCCGGCGCACCCCTACCTGGCGCGCCAAATGTCGGATTTCGGGTTCCGGCAGACCCTTGAGGTTTGAACACTGGGGTGCGCACGGAGATTTCGCCTCCTACCTACCCGCACCCCTCCGCCATGCTAGGATCTAAACTAAGGAAAGAACAACACAAGAGACACAGGGTTTATACTGGTTCGGGCCACCGTTGTGGTGTAATACCCTACTCCAGTGTGTGGTGTGTGGATTGCCTCTTGGGCTGATGATGATGAACAATACAAGGAAGAACAGCCTCGCGAGGGTCTGTTCTTGGCTGGGGTGATGAACTGCTGGGAGGAGTTCAGCCACCTTTCTCTCTCTCTCTCTCTCTGCTCTCACCGACCGACCGACCCTTCTAACGAGACTCTTCCTTCCTACCTCTTTTTCGTCCTCCCCTCTATGTGGGTGGCTGGTCCTATTTATAGAGGCCCTGGTCCTCTTCCCAAATATTGAGCGGGAAGGGAGCCAACAATGGCGGGCTAATTTGAAGGGGGATAGCAAGTATCAGCTATCCTGACAAAAGTAGTCTTCGCCTGCGCAAAGCTCTGGTGATGACGCTGTCTTGGGCTCCACGGTGACCTCCATCTCTTAGTCCTCCTGGTCTTGGTCTCGTTGCACCGAAATGGCAACCTTTGCCTGATGCCTCGGTACTCCACGGCTCCGCTTGCCCCCTTTGCACCAAAGAGGAAAGGAGGACGCTGTGCGGGCTGGCACCCGCCTGGCGCCCTGAGTTGTCATGGCTTGCGTCATGGGCACCTCGTGAGGTACCCCGCCTTGATCCCTCCGACTCCTCGTGAGCCAGCCTGACGAGGCCGTGCCTGAGGAAGCTTCGCGTCGTCCGCCCCGCGAGGCTTGGCCCCTCGCGATGGTCTTGGGTTTGTGTTGGTGAAGATGGGCCGTGCTGGCCCCCCCTTTGAGCCACGCCACAGGCCGCAGGCAGGCAAGTCTAGGGACCCCCGTTCCCAGAACGCCGACAGGAGGCATGGCAAGCTGTCATGGCAGCCACCAACGCCAATGCCCAGATGCTTTTACAAATCTTGCAAGAGCGCAACCAAGGTCAAGGAAACCAAGGGAATCAAGGCCAAGGGAATTTGAACAATCAACCTAAGTTTGCTACACTCAACCAGTTCCTTGCAAATCAGCCGAAGTCTTTCAGCTACTGTGCCGAGGCCACGGACGCCGATGATTGGCTCGTGGACATATACAAGCGTTTTGAATGTAGCAATGTCAGGCCTGAGGACTTTGTCAAGTTCGCTTCATTTCAACTCAAGGACCAAGAAGCTGATTGGTATCAACAATACAAAGATTCCAGAGGAGGTCGTGTGATTACCTGGGATGATTTCTGCTGAGACTTCAAAGCTCATCATATTCCAACAAGTGTTTCTAAGAGAAAGCGTGAGGAGTTCTGCAATCTCAAGCAAGGAAGCATGTCCGTGTACCAATACAACAACCAGTTTTAGAAACTTGCTCGCTCCGCAAGGCAGGATTTTCCTGATGAAAAGAGCATGATCTATCACTTCAGAGGTGGCCTCAAAGAAGATCTGCAATTAGCTCTCGTTCTCATGGAGCCTACTAACTTCAATCAACTCTATAACGTGGCCCTCAAGCAAGAAGGTGCTCAGCTCCAGTGTGAGGCTTCTAAGAAGAGAATCAGGGATGCAGTTCAGTCTTCTTCTTCCTGACATGTCGAAGCTAAGAAATAGAAGTTCTGGCTTCCTCCTCCTCTGTTTTGTCAGCCCTACCAGCAGAAGAACAAAGGTGGCCATGGATCTTTCCTCCAACCCAACCCAAGCTATCAGAACAAGTCTCAGCCTCAAGCTCCAAGGTCAAGTGCTCCTTATCATTGTCTGCTCTCAGAGGTCACTTGCAAAAAGTGTCAGCAGAAAGGTCACTATGCAAACAAGTGTTTCAACCAAAGGTGCCTTACACCTCCTCCTCATGTGAGATCTTCTAGCAGTACAGTGGTCAAGCATAATCCCAAGCACCCTAAGGTGAACATGATGAACGCAGCTCAGGCACAAGATACTTCAGATGTGATCATGGGTAACCTTTCAGTTAACACCATTCCTGCAAAAGTCTTATTTGATACTAGTGCATCACATTCTTTCATGTCACATCCATTTGCATCGGAGCACAATGTTGACACAGAGATTTTGTCCAAAGTTATGCAAGTTGTTTCTTCAGGAAAGCTTATGACTTCTAGTTTGGTTGCTCCCGATGTCTCTGTCCAGTTGGGCAACTATAAATTTCTGGCTTCTCCAAATGTTCTTGGTGACTCGGATATTGATCTAATTCTCGGGATGGACTGGCTTTCTAAGCACAAGGCTCAACTTGATTGTGCAGCCATGGAGATTCAATTGACACACTCTTCTGACGATGTGATCATTTATGCCGCTCGGGACGAAACCATTCGACTGTTTTCTCTAAATGAGAAGGGCGAGTTGGATGCCATTTCTTAGATTCCAGTCATTTGTGAGTACCAAGACGTATTTCCATAAGAGCTTTCGGGAATTCCTCCGCACTAGCCAGTTGAATTCGTTATCGATCTTGAGCCTGGTACGGAACCCGTTTGCAAGCGTC